>NW_026068001.1:2926283-2931568 GCF_014885135.2 Alexandromys fortis
CTTCTTAAGTATAACCCCAGCAGCACAGACACTAAGGACAACATTGAATAAATGGGACCTACTAAAGCTGAGAAGCTTCTGTAAAGCAAAGGACACTGTCACTAAGACAAAAAGGCAACCTACTGACTGGGAGAAGATCTTCACCAACCCCGCAACAGACAAAGGTCTGATCTCCAAAATATATAGAGAACTCAAGAAACTAGACTCTAAAATGCTAATTAACCCAATTAAAAAATGGGGCACTGAAATGAACAGAGAATTCTCAAAAGAAGAAGTTCAAATGGCCAAAAGACACCTAAGGTTATTTTCTTTTTAAAAAATAAAGGACAAAGCAGTCGATCGCCTTAACCACTCGGCCACCTCGTTAAAAAAAATTTAAAAAAAAATAAAGTACAGATATAAAGTTCTGAAAAAAAATAGAATTACTTTGATGATAGTATGATTAATTACTGTAGAGCATACAATATGCCATGTTTGTCACAAACCATTCTGTTTTACATTGGGACATGGGGATGGATATATGGGAGTAGGTGTTGACAGAGTGAAGGGACTAGGCTGGGATGCTGTAACTTACCAAGGACATCTGAGGGAATAAATGGACTGAGATTATTCCATGTCAAAAATAGAAAAATTAAAGAATATGAAAAATAAAGTTCTTTTTTTCTAATGTAAACAAATGAAAAAAAAATAAAGGAAAAGAAACTTCAATTAAAAAAAAAAGAAAAAGCTCCTCAATTCTCCTCCTTTTCAGTCTGTGACAAACTCTAGTTTACAACACTTTTGAAGAGCTCACCAAATTTAAATACTTCAATACCTTTTCAAGTTTATGCTGTCCTAGTACAGATTATACATTTTTCCAGTTAAAAAATGAGAGCATTTAATGTCATTGACATAAACTGAGAGTTGACTCATCTGGTAATAGCTCTTACTGCTCTTATAGAGGAGCTCAAATCAGTTTCCAGCACTCACAAGTCACCTTACAACTGCCTGTAACTCAAATATCAGTAAATATGGTGCCCTCTTCTTTTTTAGGAAGGCTCCTATATGCACATAGTGTACATTAATTCACCCAGTCACATGCAGATACACATAAACATAAAATAAAGTATTTTAAATGAAAGCTATATGAGATATTATAATGTACAGTTAAAAATTGTCAAAATTAAACCTATACACAGTTTACCTCTCCTAATCTGTTAAATGGGTAGATGATAAAGTGCAATAGGTTCCTATGAATGATTTTTGCTTCCATAACTGCAATAATGTTAAGAGGTTTAAAACTCAAAATTTTCCTGACACTCCATTTCTTGAATGCATTTTTTAGGAATTTCAAATGGTTTTATATGAAATACAATTTAAATTTTAAGGACTTGTTTACAATTATATTTACTACTCTCTAGGACCCTTAAATTAATGAACAAAGTACTTCTTTAAAGTCTCAAAAATTTTTAAATCTGAGTCATGATTGGAAACAAAAAAGAGTACAGAACACCATGCTATTTTTCTCTGTTCCACATTAGATTTGTCACAAAGTGTTTCAATTCAATTATGCTAAATGTGCACATGTAAATAGATTTGTAAATGTTGACAATTCCTGCTTCTACTTCAGTTCAGTGCTTATTGCAGTGTAAATGCAATGATGAATTTTATATGTTTTTTATATTCCAAGTTCATTTCTGAGCCATAGGTGTCTTAATTTAGTGTAACTATTGCAATTACCAAGATAATTACATTCTGCCCAAACTTATGAATGTATTATGATAACAAAAACTATATTCAATATTTGATTTTCCAAACTAAACTTACACATTGTTATTTTCACTTAAGACATGTTTTAGCTTTAACAAAATGAGCTTCCAAATGTTATGTTTGCATTGCATGATTCAGATAAAAAGTTAAGCCTTTATTGAATTAAAACAGTTTTTCTATTTGAAACATTTAATGTCATTGCCATAAATTGGGTTTCATTTATATTATATAAAAATATCTTTTTCATTTAAGAAGCAACCTCATTAACAGCTACTGCATCACTCTTTGTATATGCACAGGAAAAGATGCAATTGAAAGTAAATGAGATTAATTTATAGGAATGAACATTTGACCTGATTGGAAAAGCCATGCTCCACAAATGCTATGTAAATGCCTTCTGCACCTAATTATTTTGAATTAAATGCAACTGTTTCAGAACATTTGCATTTTCTGCTTTCAATCTTGTCCATGGCCTCATTATGACTTGCAATCTAGTGTTAAATGTTGAAAAAGACTTTGTGCAGGTTTCAATTTTATCATCTTTTGTCTATCTTTCTTTTGAGAAATAAAAATCAGTTTTTAATCACAGAACACATTCTTTTTCTCATTTCCACTACAATCAATCACTATAGAGAAGGTATATTTGCAAAGTAAATGACTTTATGAAATAGAAAATCAAGTTAGTACTTATAAATGTGTTCCTACAGAGAGAGCACTTATACTATCTTCTCCATTTCCCACACACTATAGTTAACTCATAGTCGCTTACATTTCCTCCTGGCCATCTGAAATGATAACCTCGAAACTTTATGCATCTCACTTACTATAGAATGGCCCATAGAAGACTAAATAACCAATAGCAGCAAATGCAAACATGCTGCCTACGACCTGAGGTTAGCAGAGGGGGGGAAAGGAAGTGAAGAATGGGCCTTAGCAGCTTTTGTTGTGAAGAAAAATCTCATCTAAGTTTGTCTCCCTGGAGAAAATAAATGAAAAAAAAAACCTAATGATATTATTCCAATCCAAGTTCAGCTACATATTAAGAAAAGCATATACCACAACCAAGTTGCTTTCATGCTAGGGATTCAAGGTTAGTTCAGCATGTGGAAGTAAATTAGTAAAACATAGCACACAAAATATATTAATGGGCAGAAATCATGTGATGGGATTGACTCTGACTCAATGCAGATAAGGCTTGTTCAGGTGTGTGTGTGTGTAAATTGAGTTTAATTGGAATTACCCTACATAAAGTATTATTCTTATCCCAGAATCTATAAGTGTCCTATAAATTCCCAAAACAGTACAGTCTAATTGCTTTTCTCTTTGTTACCCACAAGAACTTGACAGAAAGATCTTATTGCTGAAGACACCACACATATTGATCACTGATATAGAGAAGCAAGTTGATGCAGACCACAAAGCTCTCCTTCTGCTATGCAGCATGTTGGGGGGCAAGGGTATCAACAGTCTTACCCAGCTTTGACATCAGTGAACTATAATAATGGCATCATGACTACATATGTTCACGAGTATAATAGGATAGTTTTTATGTTACTAACTGTTGCTGGGTCCTAACATTTCCCTCAGGAGAGGGTCTAAGAAGGCGCAGTGTCAGCAGCATAGACACTGGGAGTCAGGTAAAAGGCAAACAGACAAGTTTACTCAGCAATCGGGAGAGCCTTATATATTCCCCTCCCAGCACCCAGGCTATGTCCCAATCCACTGACATTGTGTGGTCACCTCTTTTGGCTAGGCATGATCAGGACCTCTAACAGTGCCTGTTGCTAGGTCCTCAGACAGATTCCAGGTTGACTCATCTCTCCACCTCATAGGCCTTATCTTCCTACAAATAACCAACAGCTTTCTGATTTAAGGCCTGTTTCATAGGAGTAAAGAATGCCTGGTATAGCAAATATGGTCCCAAACCAATGTAAGGGGAGCTCAGGAGGCAAAAGACTACTATAATTAATATTTTAATACCTGAAAGAAAGAAACTGAGGAATGCACCAGAATATTG
The DNA here is from genome assembly GCF_014885135.2 of Alexandromys fortis. Lineage (NCBI taxonomy): Eukaryota > Metazoa > Chordata > Mammalia > Rodentia > Cricetidae > Alexandromys > Alexandromys fortis. Next base: position 2,930,050 of record NW_026068001.1, read on the forward strand.
AAGAATCTTCCATGTTCATGAAGTAAAAAGATTAATATTGTAAAAATGACTATATTACCAAAAAGTGGTTTACAAATTCAGTATAATCATGACCTAACCTGAACTGGGCCTGAGGAAGCAAGCTCCACGGGAGCAGGTGCAGATCCACTTCAGGGACATTGGTGGATCAGGACTGATCCAGCAACCTGGGCCAGAGCAGACCTGAGACAGGGAACACCACAGGAACAGGCACAGGGGAGCAACTGCTGAGCAAATGGGCCAGAAACAGAGACCACTTAGGGTCTGGATGTGAATCTGGGACCTTCAAGAAAGTAGACCTAAGCCAGGACCCCTGTGGGACTGCGCATGAGCCTAAGACTTCTGAGGAGCTAGGCTTGAGCAAGGTCTCCTGTGGGTCTGGGTGTGAAATTGGGACCTCTGAAGGAGTAGGCATGAACCAGAGATCTCTGTGGGGCCAGGCATGAGTCTCGGACCTCAGAGGGAGTAGACCTGAGCCAGGACCTCTGTGGGTCCCGGTGTTGGTCTGGTACCTCAAAGGGAATAGGCAGGAACCAGAAAACCTCTGTGGGTCCAGGTGTGTGTGATCTCTGAGGGAGTAAGCCTGAGCCAGGTCCTCTGTGGGTCTGGAGCACCCGAGGCTGGGAACTCCAAGGCAATAGACAAGAACCAGAAACATTTGCAAGACTAATTCCAACCCAGGGACCTTTGCAGGAGCAGTTCAAAGCTAACAACTAGGCTAAAGCAGGCCTGAGACAGAAAATGCCAAGAGAGTGGAGCAAAGACAGAGAGTGCTGAGTGAAATCCAGGAACACAGAGTGACCAAAGGGATAACTAGAACCATGGCACTAACTGTACCATGAGGAACAACCATCAGAGCCTTGGATTCACTGGTACCTAGAAGATTAATCAACAGAATCACTGACAGCCCCAAACACATCCTTTAGTGGAAAAGATGAGTAGAAAAGGTAAGAACACATGCAACACCACAAAGAGCAACACAACACCAGGAAACCCTACAGCAGCAAGATTTGAACAACCAAATATAGATAAAACAGAAGAAAATGATCCAAGAAATAACTTCAGGAGAATGTTTGAAACTCTTAAAGAGGAAATGAGAAATTCCCTCAAAGAAATGGAGGAAAAGACAAACAAAAAATTGGAAGATATCAGCAAATCCATTAAAGAAAACCAAGACATTTATTTATCTCTAGAAACCAATTATGAGTGAGTACATCCCATGTTCATCTTTTTGGGTCTGGGTTACCTCACTCAGGATAGTGTTTTCTATTTCCATCCATTTGCATGCAAAATTCGAGAAGTCATTGTTTTTTACCGCTGAGTAGTATTCTAATGTGTATATATTCCACACTTTCTTCATCCATTCTTCCATTTAAGGGCATCTAGGTTGTTTCCAGGTTCTGGCTATTACAAATAATGCTGCTATGAACATAGTTGAACAAATGCCCTTGTCATATGATCGGGCATCTCTTGGGTATATTCCCAAGAGTGGCATTGCTGG
>NW_026068001.1:2933159-2971820 GCF_014885135.2 Alexandromys fortis
TTTGGACTTTCCACAGGGCAGGGACCCTGACTGCTCTTCAGACTGGAGGGGGAGGGAAAAAGGAGTTGGGGGAGGGGGAGAAGAGTGGGAAGAGGGGGAGGGAAAAGGGAGACGGGGAGGGAAATGAGAGGCGGGGAGGAGGCATAAATTTTTTTTCAATAAAAAAAAAGAAAAGAAAACCAAGACAAAGAAATCAAACATGTGAAACAAAAACTACTCAAGACTTGAAAACTGAAATAGAGACAATAAAGAAAACACAAGCTGAGGGAATTATAGAAACAGACGTCATGAGAAAATGATCAGGAACCACAAACATAAGCATGAACAGCAGAACCCAAGAGATGTGTTGATATGGACTCTTGAATAGGATTGTACTGTTATCCCAAGTTTGATAACTTGGTCCGTTGATCAAAGAGAGAACAAAGAGAGAATCTCAAGCACTGAAGATACAATAGATGAAATAGACTTGTCAGTCAAAGAAAACATTAAATCTAACAAAAGCTTAACCCAAAATACTCAGGAAATATGGGACACCATGAAAAAACCAAACCTAAGAATAATAGGTATAGAAGAAGGAGAAGAAATTCAACTTAAAAGCAAAGAAAATATATTTAACAAAATCATAGAAGAAAACTTTCCCAACCTAAAGAAAGACATGCCTATGAAGATACAAGAAGCTTACAGAACACAAAATAGACCGAATCCAACAAAAAGTCTCCTCACACGAAATAATCAATATAAAAGAAAGAATATTAAGAGCTGCAAAGGAACAAGGCCAAGTAACATATAAAGGTAGATCTATCAGAATTATACCAGGGTTTTCATTGCAGACAGTGAAAGCCAGGAGGTCATGGTCAAGCGTTATGCAGACATTAAGAGACCATGGATGCCAGCCCAGACTACTATACCCAGCAAAACTTTCAATCACCATAAAAGGACAAAACAAGATATTCCATGACAAAACTAGATTTAACCAATACCTAGCCACAGACCCAGCCCCTCATGAAATACTAGAAGGAAAACTCCAACCTAAGGAAGTTGGCTACATCAACAAAAACACAGACAATTGATGGTATGATAGCAGCACATTCCAAGGAAGGGAAAAATGCACAAATTAGCATCACCAACAATGAAAACTAAGTTAACAGGTGTAGTAATAAGAGTGGCGGGGCTGCGTCCCCAGCACCCCGGCTCCTGGCCACTTGGCTAGCTTATGCCCAAAATAACAACACACAAACTGTATTCATTTAAATACTGCTTGGCCCATTTCTATCTAGCCTCTTCTAGGCTAATTCTCACATATTAATTTAGCCCATTTCTAATCATCTGTGTAGCACAGGTAGGTGCACTTACCGGAAAGATTCTAGCCTACGTTCATCCTGGGTCGGAGCTTCATCGCATGTCTGCCCGGGAGAGAGGAGCATGGCGTCTCTGCTCCAGAGAGCAGAGCTGTCAAGTCTACTTGGGAGAGCGGAGCATGGCGTCTCTGAGCTCACTTTCTCTTCCTCCCAGCATTTTGTTCTGTTTACTCCTCCCACCTATGTTTTCACCTATCAGGGCCAACCAGTTTCTTTATTGCTTAACCAATGAAATCAACAGATTGATATATGACACTCCCACATCAAATAGGAGATAGCAATCACTGGTCAGTAATATCTGTTAATATAAATGGACTCAACTCACCTATAAAAAGGCACAGGCTAGCAGATTGGATATGAAAACAGAATCCATCCTTCTTTTGAAAACAAGAAACATATCTCAACCTCAAAGACAGACATTGTCTCAGATTAAAGGGTTGGGAAAAATTTTCCAATCAAATGGACCTAAGAAACAAGTGGGTGTAGTTATCCTAATTTCTAACAAAATAGACTTCAAACTAAAATCAATCAAAAGAGACAGAGAAGGACATTTCATATTAGTCACAGGAAAAATCTATCAAGAGGAAATCTCAATACTGAACATCTATACCCCAAATACAAGGGCGTCCTCATATGTAAAAGAAACACGTGTAAAGCTTAAATCATACATCAAACCCCATACACTAATAGTGGGATACTTTATGTTTTAAACCATGATGATCTGATAAGGTACACTGGGTTATTCCATTTTTTTTATTTGTATTTGTTGAGGTTAGTTTTGTTACTGAGTATATGGTCAATTTTTTAGAAGGTTCCATGAGGTTCTGAGAAGAAGGTATATTCTTTTTCTGTTTGGATGGAATATTCTATAGATGTCTGTTAAGTCCATCTGAGTCATAACATCTGTTAGTTCTCTTATTTCTCTGTCCATTTTTTGTTGGACTGACCTGTCCAGTGGTAAGAGGGGCGTGTTGAAGTCTCCCGCTATTACTCCTGAGACAAGATCTCCTGAGTAAATTGGGAGCATGGGGACTTGGGAGAGAGTTGAAGTGGAGGGGAGAGATAGGGAGGGGACCAGAGAAAAATGTAGAGCTCAATAAAAAAAAAATATTCAGTATAATCCCTATCAAAATCCTACCAAACTTCTTTGCAGAACTAGAAAATTATAAAATTTATATTGAAACAAAAATGACCCTGAATAAATTATGCGTAGTGTATTCTAAACAGGAAAAACAATACTAGAGGTATTATATAGCTGACTTCAAATTATACTACAGAGTTGAAGTGACAAACACAGGTACTAGCACAGACACTTAAACCCATTGATTAGAAGAGGATCCATAAACAAACACATACAGCCATATTCAACTAACTTTTAACATGTAGCTTACTGAAGAAAAAACTCTGTAATCCAGTATGCAAATTACATGATTGGTCTAGTTATCATCTATGATACAAAAAGGTTGTAAAGGGGGTTAGTGAGATGGTTCGATGGGTGAAGTGTTTGACCTGTAAGTCTAGCAGCCTGAGCTTGAATCCTCAGAGTTGTCATCTACCTCTATATGCATACTATGGTATTCACACCCTCATATGTACATATATACATCATGCACATGCACAATAATGATGATGATCTTGTGATGCTGTAGAAACTGCTATTGTTAGAGTCTACATAGCATTGTCCACAGGAGCTGGGCATTACTCACAAAGGAAAATCCTAAAGGTCAGTCGTGAGAGTGACTAATGAAGTGACCGACTAAGAGTTGCCATGGACAGGTCCAGTAAAGTTTCTTATTTTCTGCAGGAGAGAAGCAGAGAGAAACTGGTTTAGTATTGAGGGAGGGGTGGGTCCTATTCTGTTGTTGTTTCTATTGAACAAAGTCATTGATTTTTTAAAAAGAACATTTTGAGGAAATGTGCTTAAATGCCACAGCACATGTGTGGAAGTCACAGGACAGCCTGTGGAAATCAATTCTGTCCTTCCATCATGTGCACTCTGGGTATCAATCTCAGGTCATCAGGCTTGGCAGTAAGGTTTATTACCTGCTGATCCATCTTGCTGACACTGCAAACAAGTTTTCTTAGTAATCAGAAGTAGGGACACTTTATCTTTTGATGTACTTGCTAATCTGTAGACAGAAAAACAGATTTATATAAGAAAACATGGTAAAAGTTCAGAAAAAAAGACAGAGGAGCTCAGAGATGCCGGTAAAAATTCCTTTTAAAATTCTTCACTAGGATTGGAATTCTTGCTTCCTAGAAAGGATGATCCAAGAAAACTGTTGTACACTGAGATGTCTCGTAACTTTAAAGTCTAAGTGCCTTTAAGTTCTCGTGACTTTAGTTCTAAGCAAATATTAGCCCCACTTTCCCATTTCCCTTTTGTCCATTTGGCTGCATCCCATTTCCATTCAAAAAAGAACATCCCTTATTCAAATATTTTTTTCATCCTTAGATCCTTCTATGTTGCTTTATAATAAGAAGGGGAATTTTGAGATCTGAGACTTTTCAGAAAAGTGATTCCCAGAAGATTTCAGGTGATGGTTGAGAATTTGGTTGACCTTCATAAACACCTCCCCCAAACAGCATTCTTTTCATGGATGTTTTAATAGGGTGGAACTTAACTGTTTCAAAAGGTCTGTGTGGTAGAGTCTCTATTCTGAACTTGATGGAACCGGCAGCAGTGTTGATAGAAACCTTAGTTATCAGTGTCAGTAGATCCTGGTGAGAAGTCTTCAGGTTATTGAGGTCCAGTCGATCTCTCTTTCAGGTCCTGGACCTGAGTTGGGTGGTTTGGTATTGCTATATATCTCTTTAATGTTTTGCTGCAATAACCTAAAAGCCGTGCTTCAGGTGACACTCACATTTGCAATTATGGGTTAATCACACCTGATTCACTTAGACAACATATCATGTTAGTAGACAGAAGGAGAAAGCTGTAATTGTTTTATATAACAATAACTGACAAAAACTGTGAAAATTCTGGGTGATTACAACCTTCCTGGTGATACATGAATAAGTCATCCCTTGTATGTTTTGAGAAAATGTGCCCTGTGAAACAATTTTTTGCTCACACCTGCTCTTCTTCTAGTGTGCCCCAAGTTCTTTAATAGCATTACCCACTGTCATTGTCTGCCTTTACTAGCACTTTTCAGTGTGACCAAGGGAGACTTTTGCCCAGTCAAAAAGCAATGGGGAAAAAAATTAAAAAAAAAAAAAAAGCAATGGGAATCTTTGCCACCAACAGGAACATCAGGAGGTGTTAATGCAACCAGAAATCTCACATAGTGGGTATTTCCAGCTATAAGCTGAGCTTTGCCATCACCTGTCTTTTCTAAGCTTGCTACATAACAACTCCATTAGCAAAAGGATTTATCTCTCAAGCCAGTAAATTTCCACCTGCCTATGTCCCTCCCACCTCTGCTTTATTCTAGTCCCAGTAGTTACCTATCCCCTCTCCCACACAAGCTAGAGGTTACAAAAGTTTGGCAATGCTCTCTTTAGCTCCCTTCCCCTTGGAGCAGAATTTCACACAAAGAATGCTTGCAGTATCTGTTAATTGAAGTCACTGAAAAAAAGGCCATTTCAAACAATGCCAAACAAAACACAGGAAGAAATAAATTGTTCTTGAAAATCTGATTTCATTTGTAAACTTGGAAGACCTAATGGGCTTAGTGAAGAAAGAGACTAATTAATTAAAAAGCACTAAATTTCCATTAAGAATACAAGCAATGCATAGGAACCATGTTTAAAGTAACTCACAAGATAATTCACAGGCCCACAATGATTAAACCCAGAGGTCAGATTTTGAGAAAAATTATTTCCAAAGGTGAGTAAAGGGAATCATTTCTCTTACATTTATTCTTCATGGGGAAAATGCCACACTGATGAAAAATGTTTGGATGAAGAATATGACCTCCTTACTCCACAGTTCCCTTTAATAATTATTAAGTCCAAGCGGACTAAATAGGAAGCTGGAGAAAACTACAGCTGTCTGGTGAACATCTGTTGGATAAGGTTGCACTTCAGAGATTCTGCAGTGAAAATAGTTAGGTTTCTCACTGGTCTGGAAAGGATAAGCATTGAAAAGCAAGGCTCTGTTCACAGAGAGCCGCAAAAGTCTAAGACAGGTATACTTGACCAATATGCCTTTGATCCAGAAAATTCTCACCAGAGCTCTTCCATAGTTCTTGGCCCTATAGCTTGTTACAGTAATGGCCTGGAAAACAAGCATCTCTCTGAAATTTGAACTTTCATTGTCTTACTTTCAACCAAAGAGTTTTTAGGAAATCTGTGCAAGAGATCTGTGAACTCCTTAACACTATTATGGAGTTCCTGACCCCTGGAAAAATGTCATAGACTAAATGCAATTATAATTAAAAGATTTACTGATTACTGCTAGGAGGAAAACAACCTCTGAGCCAAACTTGAAATTGCCATGGGAAGGGGAGTAAAGAAAGGCGCTTTAAAGGCAAAATCACAAGAATGCCTTGAGTATATGCGCAAACAAGCCAAAATCTGTTTTTTCTCTGCCAAGATTAGGTAGTCAAGGCAACCTGAATGTCTATACAGGTAGGTCACAGAAGCCAAAAAGCATTTAGTTATATCATAATAAGTAGATGATGATGGCCATACATTTCTGGGGGGAGTCACTGAGTTGGGGTTACTGGAAACTTATCTTCCAGGGATTGGATTCAGAGACAAATAGTTAGTGGTACCAGGAAGGATGCCTAGCATAAAATACAGGTTTTTCAGACAAATCGTCCAGAGAATGGCATTTTTCTGAGAAAATGGTCTAAAGGTTTCAGTTGATTCTCAGAGGAGATATTGGCCTTCAAAAAATGTCAAGAACATTAGACTAGCCTTGAAGCCACTCTGTGATCTTTCTGCCATCATAATTTCAAGAGATGAGTCATGAACTTGAATTTTAACTTGGGCAAGGTCTAAATTTACAGTTCCAGCTGCAGAGGGAATTTATTCACTGTCTACAAATCTAAACTCATGGTGGCCACTGCTGCAGACTCTGTTATTCAAAGTAAATGGACAGTTAAAGAACTGACATGGCCCCAAGGGACCTACCTTAACATCCATCTCCGAAAACTCTCTGATCCAGTGCTACTCAATAAAATGAAGCAATTGGAAAAGGAAAATAGACGAGGTACTAAGGAGTTTAAAAGATGGAGCAAAAGTAAAAGAAAAAAATTCCTGGTAGGAAGGAAGGAGGAGAGCACACAAGAAAAGAAAGAAGGAGAAATATGAAGTAGAAAAGATAACAAGTTACAAAGAATAGAGAGTGACATGAAAAATGAAAAACAGTGGAAACTTAGATAAAGTGTAGAGAAGGAGGAGAGTTCTCAGCCTGAGAAGGGTAAAAAGCCAAGAGCAGCTTGGAGGAGGGAAAACTGAAAAGAGATGAGAAACAGAATGAAAAAATGAAATATTTTTAAGTTACGTGTTGTTCCTAAATATAATGAGCTAGCAGGATAACACCCAAAGTAAGTATATGCTACATATAATATATAGATTCTGATATCACTTATCCATAACATGACAAACAAGTATACACAATGTGATGGTTTGAATAAAAATGGCTCCCATAGGACCATAGGGACTGGCACTATTAGGAGGGGTGACCTTGTAAGAGGAAGTGTGTCACCATGGTTTTGAGGTCTCAGATGGTCCAGATTCTCAAGTCATACTCGGTGTCACTGCCTCACTTCCTGCTGTCTTTTGGTTCAGATGTAGAACTCTCAGCTACCTCGCCAGCCCCGCATCTGCCTGCTCACCACCATGCTTCCTGCTATGATGATAATGGACTAAAACTCTGAGCCAGCCTCACTTAAATATTTTCTTTCATAAGTCTTGCCATTGTCATGCTGTCTCTTCACAGCAACAGAACCCTAACTAAGACAAACAGCCTGACAGAGAAATTGTGAAATAAAGCCCTTTAGGTAGCCATGATCCACCTATAGAAGAGGATAGAAAAGATGGGGAGATTGGGAGGAACTCTACTGTCTGAGAGAAAACTGACTGAATGTAATTGCACAGATCAATTTTAAGCCACTGTCTAAAGCACAAGAAGCCTGGGAAGAATCAGACCAAACCATTATACATCTCAAGCTGTTATCCAGGGCTCCAGCTGCTCCCTATGTCACACAGGCTGCTGGGAATGTCAGCCTGTTCCTCAATCTTCTTGTATTGGGTTACTATTTTGGGACAGGAGAGTGAGATACAGTCAGGGCACAGAACAATCCAGGAAAAATAGACATATCTGCCCATGTGCTGGCCCTGGTAAGCATCTGGTCCCGTAGGACAACATGAATTAACCTAGGAAGGAAGCATTTATCATATATTTCCCATGCTGTCTTTGTACATGGCATCTCCACAAACACAAGCACCCAGTCAGTGTGCAGCCTGAACTGAAATGGTCGCCCTAATGGTGTTTGTTCAAAGGAACCATGTTAGTAAACACAAGCACCAGGCACTTTTATTCATTTTCCCTGATTCTCAAGGAACTGTAATATCTCTTATGTTAGGAAAGCAGTCAATGAGGAATAGCTAAGAAACAGGCAGAGGCAGGATTCTGTGATCAACGTAGCAGATGCTGAGGGCCTAGCACTGCCCTCTGCCCTCTCCACTGCCTCTCTGAGGAGCACCCACACAGTATCACAGTGGCTCAAACTTGATGCTTTCTCGTACTTTAGTTCCTGTCACAGAATAAAAATGAGAACTTACTAGGGCTCAATGAACGTTGCCAAATTTTCAAGCTACATGTGTAAAATGTAAAATGGGTTTACAAAGAACGAAATGTATATTTTGCTGGAGAAATGAGCAAATTATTTATCTATAGAAATTTCTTACCTCACTAATTTCATCGTTTAAACACAAAAGCAGATGAGCCTAAGTCTGAGTCCTCCCTCACCCTGTCCTTTTGGCTTGCCTGGGTCTGGTTATAGCTTTGAAGAAAAGCAGCACAGCTTCTTCCTACCTTCTGCTTTCCCCATGCCAACTGCAGCCAATCTTCCTTGATCAGCAGCCACTCCAACTCTGCCTGTGTCTGCCTTGTTTACAGATCGGCCAATTGCTTCAAAACTTTGTGGTTCAAGGGCTCCACCTTGAGGCATGTTTTGTTTCTCTAGGTGCCTCCATGGTTAGGAAGACAGCAAACGTAAAATGAAGAATTTTGCTGTCTAGCTCAGCAGACTTGTATTTGCTGTGTTTTCTTGTTCACAGTAAAAACAGGACATCAATCTAGGTTTGAATTAATATGATAAATTTCTCCATGCATTTGATAGCCCTCTTTTATTTTTTTTTAAAAAAGTCAGTTAACAATAGCTTAGCATGGTAACAACTGGTATATAACTTGAGGTTTACCATGAGATTTTCATCCAGTTGCTAAGAACCACGTTCAGAAGTCACACCATTTGGGTATCTCGGTTCTAAAGGAAGATACAGAAATCTAAAACCAATCACTTATAGTTCTTGGGGTGACTTTTCATAGGATGCTACTTCCAGTGAGTTAATCAGAAATAAACCCCAGCATTTTGTTCTCCAATGTGTGTGTAAGCATGCTTTGTGGCAGCATGCTCCCCAGATGAGCTAAAAACCCTACTGTATCTTCATGTATTTTTTTATTTTAAATTGCTCTTTGGACTCTTGTAATATATCTGTATCATTTCATCTTTGGCACTACATTTCCTCAAATAAACAACTTGGCATAATGTCTTTCTTTCTCCTGACTGGACCTGACATAGATCTGAAGCTTTATTTTCTCACCTTTAGAATTCTGATATTCATATAAATCTTACTGAATAAAGACTAAAATCTATGTAAAAAGGCACACCAGGGGCAGTATAAAATCCCAGATTCATGGAGTCAGAAGAACCTCAAACATGTAATCAAATGAACGTTGCCAAGTAATAGAAAGTTTAAACATCAAAGTTTGTTGTAACTGTCAAACTTTAACCAACAAAGTAGAAATGCAGAAAAAAAGACCTGAATGAAAAGAGGAAAAAGAAAGCAGTACTAGAAATTATATTTCTAGAAATATCAAATTCTTAAACGGACGACTTCAAGCTGAGGGGTAATTTTCAACTCGGCGGTATAAAGCAAGACCCAGGCAGAGGTGAAAATACCATCAACTAAACTGCAATTCTCAGCACACCACAGGGAACCCTGTTCCCACAAAGAATAATACAGGAGTAATGACCTGCCCCCTGGAACAGTGGGGAAGACATTCAGAAGAGCCTGGAATAAAATGCAGGAAGTAAACCCAATCTTTGAAAGCCAGGGAAAACGACAGATGGATAATAAAGAAAAAGAATTCATACACTTGAATCCAGAAGTTATCTCATTTTCATTTTGATTTTGAAATATTTTAAAATGTTCATTCATTGGGAACAAAGTAATGTATGGTTTTTAACGATTCCATTTAAAGAACTGAGTGTAACTCAATGGTAGAATGTTTGGCTTGTATGTACAAGGCCCTGGGCTCCACCTCTAGCAAAATAGACTAATAAATAAATAATGGTCTAAAATTTTGTTTTGTTTATAAAGAAATTCTTTGAAAAAGTTAAACATTTTAAAAACTCAGAGTATTTAAGGACATGAGAAAATATTGGTAATTTGTTGATAAATTTAAACAAGTAGAACCTGGTGATTTATTTCAGAGAAACTTATAGTAGGAATGAGGAAAGGGGATAAATGGGATGATATAAGAGGAAGAGTAATTTCTGTAATGGCTGCTTCTTGGAAGGCAGTTTCACATATTTATATTCCATGTTGGGAGCTGCAGAATGGGGATATATCAAGTCATATAGAATTCCATAGATACAAGAATTCCATAAACACAAGTTCTTTGGAATCTTCAACACCCAGAATCCCAACATCATAACCTCAGTTTCAACATACTGCTCTTAGTCCTCACTGTCCTCCTTTCCAGACTGTCTGTTGTTGAATCAATAGATACTAGGGAGGCAAGCGTGCTTATGTAAGTGTGACTCTCAGAATTCCAAGCCCTGGTGCTTGCTTGGGGGTGGAGATGGCCAATTTTCTTTAACTTGATTGGATTAAGAAACACCTAGGGGGCGTTCGGAAGGCCTATCTTCGGGTATGCTTATGAGGACATTTCTGGAGATGATTAACAGCACCTGGAAGACCCACCCTCAATGTAGTTGTCACCCTCTCTTGGGCTGGAGTCATTGATATAGCAAAAAGGAAGGAAGAAGAAAGCCATCTGGATATGAGCATTCTTTTACCTCCACTACTCACTGCTCCAGGTAAGAGAAATGTCCCATAGCCACTGCTGTGAGCTGTTCCTGCCACCATGCTTTCCCCACCATGATGGGTTTGGGCTGTAGCTTCAAATTTGGAGCAAAACTAAGCCCTTCCTTCCTTAAAATCCATCAATACAAGATGTGTACATAAAAGTAATCACTCCTAAGATGCCTGGGAAACGTCTGGCTCTTAATACTGAACCTGGATTCAGAAACAAGTTTTCATCACATTGAAATATGCAGCTTTTGTGTTGCTGCTTAGAAACAGGGCTAGGGAGGTACAATGGCTTAAGTTTGCAAAAGTAGGATTTCATACTTTCAGAATTCTGAAACCACATGGAATACAAGAAGGAAGTTTTTGCCCAGAATCTACCAGCAAATCACCACTATTTCACAATAGCTACTGCTTGCTAGATGATTAAGAAATTTTGTTCTCCATGCATTGATTACATTTTACATTTCCCAAATCAATGTGGTTCTTAAGTATCAAATAGCCAAAATTTTTAAGTTTTATTTCTGGCCAGGTGAACTTAGGTGCATATTTTCAGCCTACCTACTATTGAAATTGATAAGTTATTTCATTTGAAACAATTATAGTAATATTGAAATGGAGAATAAATTTAATGTGAAAATCTCTTCATATTGAATAACATTGCCATGGTGAGCAGTATTATAGTAATTATAAACCCACTATGTTACAACTTTACCACAAGAAGAAAAGTTAAAAACAAAGTAGACAGGTAATTACTGAGTTGGTTATGGATAACTAGGGCTCAATGCTACTGTGGATCCTTTCAGAATCAACACATAACCCACAGAGAATAATTATTTCAAAGGAGAGAGACCGAAGTACTTCCCTACCAACTGCCATCCTCACAGAGAGCTCCCTATATCTCTCTGTGGAACAAGAAGTCTCCCACAACTTCATAGAAGACCTAAACCAGAATAGCTGAGAAATTTTGGGAATGACATAGTTGGGAAATGGATAGCATGAATGAGATCTGTACACTGAAGCCAGAAAAATGTGATACAGACTATATAACAGCATATTCTACAGTACAGTCCTACACCATCCAGGTTTGCTTCTGCCCAAACAAACTTGTCAAAATGCTATCTGCCTCTGTCACTCACTCTACAAGATGATGGCCAGATGCAGTCTCTAATGAAAGACTTGAGAAAAAAAAAAAGGGTTATCAGGATTTGTTATGTTTAGTCCCACCACTAGACTTGAGATAGTATTGCAAATGATGTTCATCATCACAGTTTTCTACCATGCCTTCCTCATTCCTGTTATCCTCAGGCAGAAGTTCAACTTATGCAAATGGTTTAGTAAAAGAAGTAATTTCTTATTTTAGAAATGTATACATTTTCACTTTATTTTTTAACTTTTTATTTATTTTACATCTTCAGCTTCTCCTCCCTCCTCTCCTCAGAGTCTCTCCCCTTTCCCTCTGCCCTTCATCCTCTGCTTCTCTATTTCTATTCAGAAAAGGTAAGTCTTCCATGAATATCAAATCATGGCATATCAATTTGCAGTAAGACTGAGCAACTTCCATTGTATTAAGGATTGGCAAGGCAACTCAATATGAGGAATAGGGTTTCAAAAGCCAGCAAAGGAGTCAGAGACAGCCCCTGTTCCCATTGTTATGAGTTCCACAAGACCAAGCTACACAACTGACTCATATATGCAGAGAGCCTAGGTCAGTCCTATGCAAATTCTCTGGTTATCAGTTCAGTTTCTGTGAGCTTCTATGAGCCCAGGTAAGTTCTGTGGGTTTTCTTGTGATATCCTTGACCCATCTGGCACTTACAATCCTTACTCCCCCTCTTCAACAGGATTCCCTGAGGTCAACTTAATATTGGAAATTGAAGATGATATCACATGATGGAAAGTCTATGCTCATAGACTAAGAGGATTAATGCTGTGAAAGTGGACACCCTACCAAAAGCAATATATAAATTAAGTGAAATCCACAAAATATCCCAATACAATTCTTCACAGGAATTAAAAAAATTCATCTCAAAAATAAGATGCAAACCAAACATACTCAGAATAACTAAAATAAACTTGAAAGTCAAAGGACTGCTGAACATACCACCACTTCTGATTTAAAGTTATAGTCAGAGCCATGGTAATCAAAACAGCATGGTATTGGTATAAAATGATAAACAATGAAGTAAGTTGTCTAGAGTACACAGAGTACTAAATAAAAACAAACAGAAAAATCAATTTAAAACTTTGGGTGTAGAAACTATTTTTTATTGATTTTTATTAAGCTCTACATTTTTCTCTGCTCCTCTCCCTGCCTCTCTCCTTCCACCTTCAACCCTCCCCCAAGGTCCCCATGCTCCCAATTTACTAAGGAGATCTTGTATTTTTTGTTTTTACTTCCCAAGTAGATTAAATCTATGTAAGTCTCTCTTAGTGTCCTTGTTGTTTAAGTCCTCTGGGATTGTGTTTTGTAGGCTGGTTTTCTTTGCTTCATGTTTAAAAACCACCTATGAGTGAGTACATGTGATAATTGTCTTTCTGTGTCTAGGTTACCTCACTCAAAATAATGTTTTCTAGCTCCATACAATTTCCAGCAAAATTCAAGATTTTTTTTTGATGTGTAGTACTCCATTGTGTAAATGTGCCACATTTTCCTTATTCATTCTTTGGTCGATGGGCATTTAGGTTGTTTCCAGGTTCTGGCTATGATAGACAATGCTGCTATGAACATAGTTGATCACATGTCCTTGTGCAACTAAATTTTTAAGGCTTATTATCTGGGACTGTACATTATTAATTTCTCTATGTTTTAGGACTGAAGTGTGTAATTTCTTCAAAAATATGATCTTACTCTCAAGTCTTAAACTGTAAACAAGATCATTGGCAATAGCCTGTGACTGAGTATCATTGTAACCCATTTGCCAACAATATAAAAAAGATGTAACCCCCCAAAAAAATATTTGGCTGTGGATCTCTGCATCTGTTTCCATCAGTTGCAGAATGAAGCTTCTCTGATGACAAATGGGCTAGGCACCACTCCCACAATCTCTGCAGCAACCTTTCCCCATCCCATCCCATATGCAAGACAGACCATATGTCGAAGGTTATGTGGCTGGATTGGTGTTGCAGTCTCTTCACTAGAAGTCTTTCCTGGTCATAGCAGTTTGCCAGTTCAAGCTATGTATCTTCTATTGTTTGGAGTCTTAGCTGGGATCATTCTTGTATGCCTAGGAGTTTCCCTGACACCAGGTATCTATATCACCCTCCAAATTCTCCCCTTTCCAGTGATTTCTCAGTACCCTTCCCTCCATCCTTACCCCATCTAATCCCTCATGTTCCCATCTCTACTTGCCCCCAGTTCACCCATAAAATACCTTCTATTTCCCCATGGAGATCCAAGCATCCCCTACTTGAGCCCTCCTTGTCACCTAGCCTCTCTGTATCTGTGGATTGTAGCATGATTATTCTTTACAGCTAATATCCACTTATAAATGACTAAATGCCATATATGTCTTTCTGGGTCTGGGTTACCTCACTCAGGATGATATCTTTATAGTTCCATCCACTTGCCTGCAAATTCCATGTCATTGTTTTTAACAGTTGAGCAATGTTTCATGGTGTAAATGTATCACATTTTCTTTATCTGTTCTTAGGTTGAGGTATATCTAGGTTGTTTCCAGGTTCTGGATATTACAAATAAAGCTGCTATAATCATAGTTAAGGAATTGTCATTTGTGGTATGATTGGGCATCCTTTGGGTTTATGCTCAAGAGTAATATATCTGGGTCTCGAGGTAGATCAATTCCCAGTTTTCTGAGAAACCACCATATTAAAACAGCTGTATAAATTTGCATCCCCACCAGCAATGGAGGACTATTCCTCTTGCTCCACATCCTCTTCAGCGTGAGTTGTCACTTGTGTTTTCAGTCTTTGTTGTAGAATATTATTTTAAGTTATGCTATATTTGTTTATTCTGTGGAAAATTTGTTTAATGATGCAAAGATGTGCTGCATTATTTTATGTTGCATTTGTTTAATTCTATGAAGCTGTGTTACTTTGCCTGTCTAAAACACCTGATTTGTTCTAATAAAGAGCTGAATGACCAATAGCTAGGCAGGAGAAATGATAGGCAGGGCTGACAGGCAGAGAGAATAAATAGGAGGAGAAATCTGGGAGGGGGGAACAAGAAAAGAATGGGCCAGCCACACAGCCACACAGCAAAACATGGAACAAAGAAGGAAAGAAAAAATATACAGAAATAGAAAATGATAAAATCTCAGAGGCAAAAGGTAGATGGGTTAATTTAAGTTTTAAAAAGTTGTGTAGACATCCATTGCTGGTGGGAATGCAAACTTGTGCAACCACTCTGGAAAGCAGTGTGGAGGTTTCTCAGGAAATTCGGGATCAACCTACCCATGGACCCAGCAATACCATTCTTGGGAATATACCCAAGAGAGGCCTTACCATACAACAAAAGTATATGCTCTACTATGTTCATAGCAGCATTGTTTGTAATAGCCAGAACCTGGAAACAACCTAGATGCCCTTCAAATGAAGAATGGATGAAGAAAGTATGGAATATATACATATTAGAGTACTACTCAGCAGTAAAAAACAAGGGCTTCTTGAAGTTTGCAGGCAAATGGATGGAAATAGAAAACACTATCCTGAGTGAGGTAATCCAGACCCAAAAAGAGAAACATGGGATGTACTCACTCATATTTGGTTTCTAGCCATAAATAAAGGACATTGAGCCTATAATTCGGGTTCTTAGAGAAGCTAAATAAGAAGGAGAACCCAAAGAAAAACATATAGGCATCCTCCTGAATATTAACCTTCATCAGGTGATGAAAGGAGACAGAGACCCACATTGCAGCACCAGACTGAAATCTCAAGGTCCAAATCAGGAGCACCAGGAGAGAGAGCATGAGCACGGAACTCAGGACCTCGAGGGGGGCACTCACACACTGAGACAATGGGGATGTCCTATCGGGAACTCACCAAGGCCAGCTGGCCTGGGTCTGAAAAAGCCTGGGATAAAACCGGTCTCGCTGAACATAGCAGACAATGAGGACTACTGAGACCTCAAGAACAATGGCAATGGGTTTTTGATTCTACTGTACCTATTGGTTTCGTGGGAGCCTAGGCAGTTTGGATGCTCACCTTACTAGACCTTGATGGAGGTGGGTGGTCCTTGGACTTCCCACAGGGCAGGGAACCCTGATTGCTCTTTGGGCTGACGAGGGAGGGGGACTTGATTGGGGAAGGGGGAGGGAAAGGGGAGGCGGCGGTGGGGAAGAGACAAATCTTTAATTAATTAATAAAGAAATAAATAAATTAAAAAAACCTGTGCTATTATCATTGGCTTCTCATTCAGCCCTCATTGTCAGCCACATTCAGAGAGTCCAATTTGATCACATGCTCCATCAGTCCCAGTCCAGCTGGCCTTGGTGAGCTCCCATTAGATTAGTCCCACTGTCTCAGTGGGTGGGTGCACCCCTCACGGTCCTGACTTCCTTTCTCATGTTTTCCCTCCTTATGCTCTTCATCTGGACCTTGGGAGCTCAGTCCAGTGCTCCAATGTGGGTCTCTGTATCTATCTCCATCCATGACCAGATGAAGGTTCTATGGTGATATGCAAGATATCTATCAGTGTGGCTATGGGATATGGCCAGTTCAGACACCCTTTCCTCTGCTGCCCAAGGAACAAGCTGGGGACATCTCCTTGGACACCTGGGAACCCCTCTAGAGCCAAGTCTCTTGTCAACCCTAAAATGGCTCCCTTAATAATATCTTATTCCCTGCTTCCATATCCACCCTTCCTTCATCTCAACCAGCCCATTCCCCCAAGCTCTCCCCAATTCTCCCCTTCTCTCTTTCCTGTCCCCATCTCCCCTTCTTCACAACCCATCCCCACCCCCCCTGCTCCCAACTTTTGCCTGGCAATCTTGTCTACTTCCAATATCTAAGAGGATAAATATATGTTTTTCTTTGGGTTCACCTTCTTATTTAGCTTTTTAAGGATCATGAATTATAGGTTCAATGTCCTTTGTTTATGGCTAGAATCCACTTATGAGTGAGTACATACCATATTCATCTTTCTGTGTCTGGGTTATCTCACTCAGTAAAGTGTTTTCTATGTCCATATATTTGCATGCAAAATTTAAGATATTGTTTTTTGCCACTGAGTAGAACTCTAAAGTGTACCACACCTTCTTTATCCATTCTTCTATTGAGGGGCACGTAGGTTGTCTCCAGGTTCTGGCTATTACAAATAGTGCTGTTGTGAACATAGTTGAACAAATGCTTTTGTAGTATGATAGCGCATCTCTTGGGTATATTCCAAAAGTGGAATTGCTTGATCCTGAGGTAGGTTGACTCCCAGTTTCCTGAGAAATCGCCACACTGATTTCCAAAGTGGTAAATTATGTGTATGCATATGTTTGGAGCATATCCATTATGTTGAACTTCCAGCACTAGGAATGAGTGTGTGTTATCATGTAATATGAACACCTACTAGAAACTCATAATGCATAAGAATAGAAACACCAACATTCAAGCAATGTTGTCAAATAACACAAATTCTTTTAGTGAACATTTGTTGTTGAAATACTGATAAAGGATTTAATATTTTTATTTCTGTTCACAATAAGCAAACTGAAATATTAAGTCCTGTAATACTCTGACAATTTTCAAGAACAACTACAATAAAAAGAGCAAACATATAAATGTTTACTAATCCAGGTCATAACAGGGAGTGGTCAGCTGACCCTCACAGGGCTTGGCAGTCAGTTTTTAATTGCTGGCAGTAAATAAGGAAGTGGAATTCTCAGCTAGGTATTTAGGGAAATGATACAGATAGCTAGACACTCGCATAAGATTATGCCTACTAAGGAGGGAATGGATCAATACAGTCCCAATTTGAGTAAATAATCGTAAGAGGTGTGGAGCCCCATAAACCTGAGACATTGAAATATGAGGATAAGCCAGGTGGATTTCAGCAAACTGGAGCTTTTCAAACTGGCAGAGCTGCTGGGTGCCCAGCATCCTGTTGAAATACTCTCTTATTCAATATACAAGTTCATCAACAGAATATTCCCTATTATCAGGCTTTCCCTGTGATTTCACAAAAGTGACATACTCCGCGAGAATAGTATCTACATTCTTCTCAGCAGGGAGTTGGAATAACTGCTTATGCTTGTTTATCAGTTCCCAGTCCTCAACAAGACATGGCTTAAGTTCATCAGGCAACTTCAATTCAACTCCCATTCTCACCATCCCTGCCTGCCCAGATTGACCAGTGGTGACAGTCCCAGCCACATTCTGGTGAGGAATCTGTGGTACTGTGCTGGTACCACTGCCAACTCTGTTTTCTTGAATATTCTGCATGTTCTTTGGCACTGGCATGATAGGTGCAGATCCTGAAGAAGAGGGTTTCTCCACAGGAAAGCTTTTTTCCATGAAGTGATGACCATTCCCCACAGGGTACCTGCTCTCTACTCTGTTACCTTTCACATCAGTGTAGCTGCTTTGGGAAGACTGACCTCTTTCCCCAGAATGACGTTTCTCAAAACAGATGGCTTTCTTTTCCATCTGGCCTTTCTTTGTAGAGAGTTCTCTCTCTGCAGGGCATGTTTTCTCAACAAAGTGAACTCTCTCCCCAGCATGCATTTTCTCTGCAGAGCACTGGGAAGATAGGCTTTTCTCTGCAGGACAACTTGTTTGGGGAGGGCAGCTTCCCAGAGCAGGTAGATGTTTCTCTGCCTGTTGGCTTTTCTTTGGAGCCCTATGTATCCCTGTGGGGTCATCTTTCCCTGCAGAGGGTTCTTTCTGTACATAGTTACCCCTTTCCAGTGAGCAACCCTCCTCTGGAAGGTAGATTTTTTTGGAGCCTGATCTCTTCGTGTGGGGCAATCTTTTGCTGCAAAGGATCCTCTGTCTGCATAGTTAGCCCTGTCAACTGAATGACCCCTTTTTCCTGTAAAGGGTCCTCTCTCTGCAGGGATAACCTTCTCCAATGAATGACTCTCTTTGGCCCAGTAGGTTTTGATGGGCTGACCCCTCCCTGCATGGCGATCTTCAGCTGCAGAAGGTCCTCTTGCAGCCACGTTACCCCAATCGAATGAGTAACCCTCCTCTACAGGATAACTTTTTCTGAGGTGACGCCTCCTTGTGAGGCAATCTTTTCCAGGAGAGGGTCCTTTATTTACTGAGTTACCCTTCTCGGATGAATGATGCTCATCAGCACATTGGCTATTAATGGGGTGAACACTCCCTGAAGGGTGCTCTTCACCCACAAAGGGTCTTCTCGCTGCCGAGCTAGCCCTGTCAACTGACAGACCCTCCTCTGCAGGGCAGCTGTTCTTCTGAGGGTGACCTTTCCCTGTGGGGCGATCTTTTCCAGGTGAGGGTCCTCTCTTTGCAGAGTTATCTTTCTTTGATGAATGACTCTCCTCTGGAGGGCAGCTTTTGATAAGGTGACCTCTCCCTGAAGGGTGATCTTCAACTGCAGAGGGTCCTCTTGCAACCACGTTACCCCACTCGATTGAATAACCCTCCTCTGCAGGATAACTTTTTCTGAGGTGAAGCCTTCTTGTGCAGCGACCTTTCCCAGGAGAGGGTCCTCTTTTTACATAGTTACCCATCTCAGATGAATAACACTTGTCAGCAGGGTGGCTATTAATGGGGTGATCACTTCCTGTAGGACAATCTTCACCTACAAAGTGTCCTCTTGCTGCCGAGTTAGCCCTGTCAATTGGCAGACCCTCCTCTGCAGGGCTGTTTTTCTTCTGAGGCTTACCTCTTTCTGTGGGGTGATCTATTCCAGGAGAGGGTCCTCTCTTTGCAGAGTTATCCTTTTTAAATGAACAACTCTCCTCTGCAGGACAGCTTTTGATTAATTGACCTCTCCCTGCAGGGCGATCTTCCAGTACAAAGGGTCCTCTCTCCTCAGAGTTACCCCACTCAAATGAGTAACCCTCCTCTACAGGATAACTTTTTCTGAGGCAAAGCCTCGTTGTGCAGCTATCTTTCCCAGGACATGGTTCTCTTTTTGCGGAGTTACCCTTCTGAGATAAATAGCCCTCCTTTGCAGGGCTGGTTTTGATGGGACTACCTCTCTCAGCAGGACACTCTTCACCTGCAGAACGTCCTCTCACTATGAATTTACCCCATTCCACTGAGCGACTCTCAGCAAGGTGGCATTTCATGTGTTGACCTCTCCCTGCAGGGCGATTTTCACGTGCAGAGTGTCCTTTCATCTCGGAGCTACCCCACTCAAATGAGTAACCTGCTTTTTCAAGGTATGTTTTTCTGAGGCGAGGCCTCCTTGTGCCGTGATCTATCCCAGGAAATGGTCCTCTCTTTACAGAGTTATCCTTCTGAGATGAGGGACTCTCCTTTGCAGGGAGGCTTTCGGTAGAGCGACCACTACCTGCAGGGCAATCTTCACGTGCAGAGTTACCCCACTCAAATGAGTAACCCTCCTCTTCAGGGAACCTTTTTCTGAAGCGATGCCTCCCTGGGTGGTGATCTTTTCCAGGAGAGAGTCCTTTCTTTGCAAAGTTACCCTTTTTGGATAAATAACTTCCCTCGGCAGGGCAGCTTTTGAAGGGGCGACCTCTCACTGCAGCTCTAGTCTTCTCTGGTGAGCGACCCTTCCCTGCCAGGTGACTTTTTTCAGATGGCCGAACTCTCCCTATGGGGTGACCTTTCTTCTCTGTGGAGAGTCTTCTCTTCACAGAATGGCCTCTCTGTATCTGGTGATCGCTCCCTGCAGAAATAAATTTATTGACTGAGGGGTCTTTCTCTTCAGGGTGATGGTTCTCAGTAGAGCGACCTCTCTCATCAAAGTAACCTTTTTCAGTAGAAGCACTCTTCTTAGTAGAAAGTCCTTTCTTTACAGGTCGACCTCTCATGATAGGGCGGCCTCTCTCAGCCAATCCACATTTCTCTGTAGAGTGACATTTTTCTGTAAGACGGCTTTTCTTGATAAGGCGACCTCTCTGTGTGGGAAGATCTTTCTCAAGAGAGAGATGCTTCTCAGATGAATGTCTTTTCTCAGAGAAGTGACGCTCCTTCCTAGGGAGGCGCCTGTCAGAGGGGGACTTTCCGGCAGAGGAAAATTTCCCTATAGTACGACGTTTTCCAAGAGAATGGTGTTTCCTGGCAGAGGAACTCTTCTCTGTAGCACGATGTTTCTCGGCCAACAAAGGCTTCTCAGCCAAGGTGCTCTTAACTGTAGTGCAGTGCTTCTCAGCAGTGGGACTTTTATCTGCAACATGATACTTCTCGGGGGAGGGATTTTTCTCTGTTCTTCGGGATTTCCCATGGGAGCGACCTCTCTCTATGGAGCCACTTTTTGTGGCAGGGCAACCCTGTGGTCTTCCTGGAAGAGCTGGTTGACGATTCCTCAGCTTGGCTGGCTTTTGTTCTGAGGAGTAATTTCTCACCTTTTTGACCTCCCTGTAGCTTGGTGTCTGCTTCCTGAAGTCATCTCCTTCCCCAAAATGTTGGTCACGAACATGAGGTCCTTTCTTTCTGAAACTCATTTACATAATACTAACGAATTCCCAGGTTTGCTAGTATTATCTGGGAAAATGGACTGGGCACACAACCCAGAAGTCTGTTGTCTGAATTAGTTCTACAGCCAGGACCAAATCTCCCGATTGTTTACCAAATTTAGCTCTTTTTTAAAGACAGTAGGGGAGCGGCACTCTGCTTGTCTAACAGCCAGCACAAACTGAGGTTACTCTAGAAACTATCTGTAAACAAACGTCATCTTAGGGGCGGGCTTACGCCCTTTGGCCAATCGGTAGTCATATGTAAATTATACTATGTTCCATAGCCAAATGATTGGACCACCACTCTGATGTCATAGTGGTGGATTTTGGGGCGGGGGAGGGGACGTGGAAGGAGTCTTCCCTTACTATTTTTAAAGACCCAGGTTGTCCTTAAGAACACAAAGATCCCCAAGCTAATGCCTCTCCAGTGGTGGCATTAAAGGCCTGCATGCCCTGCTCATCTTTCTTGATTAATGTGACTTCCTTCCTCTGACTCTTTCTATGCCTAAATCACTTGGTCCCTTCTCTTCAATCCTGAGTGCAAGGGTGTGGAGAAGCTCTAAACTTAAGGGCCCTGCAGCCCAGAGGGAGAAAAAGAAAAGGGTGTCATCTCCAGCCTATCGTCACTGAGGAAGAATAGGTCTCTTTCCATTCTCCCTAATTACATTGACTCCAGATTTGGTACACTTCTGAACATGGCAACAAGTTCATTTCCATTCACCCTGAGGATGTAAGGATGATAAGTTAATCTATTAAGCTGTGTATCTCAAAAAATAAACAGATAGACTGAAAGTTTTAAAAATACTGGGAAAATATACAAGATATAAATTGCAAGCCTAAGAAAGCTAGAGTGGCAACATAAGTATCTGACAAAATACTCTTTAAAACAAAAACATTACAGGATAAAGAATGCTTTCTATTGATGAAAGGGTTGACTGTAATAGGAATTTGATCACAATCATGAACATGATCATCTAAGAACAGAAAAAGTGTATGAAGCAAAAAGTCACAGAAATATAATAGACAATTCAAAATACTAATTGGAGATTTCAGCAACTACTTTCAGTAGGGATTAGGACACTAGAGAGAAGTTAACAGTGAGATAAAAGATTCTAACAACACTAAGAAGCAAATAGTCTTAGAAATACATCTACACTACAATCCACCAAAGAGTAACAAAACAGACATTCTTCTCAGGTGAATGTAGAACATTATCCATGTTAGATCACACACTGGAAGTAGAAAAAGAAAAGAAAAGTGTAGAATGAAGTACACACTTTAACCACAATGGAATGAAGTTAGAAATTGATAGCAAGGAAATTTATGAAAATAAAAATTTGTTGAAACTAAATAGTATAACAATGTGTAAAAGAAGAAATTAAAAGGGGAAATTAGAATATATATTGAAAATATCACAAATGGTGGTGAAAGCCTAACACTTCTAAAAGTTTAGAATATTTTCGAATTTGAAAAAAAATATAATAACCTTCATCTTTTTGTTGGATATATGATAGTTTGGCATTAGGAACATATAATTTTCTCAGAAATTTTTTCAGAAAATTCCATTATGAGGAATACTTTTGTAGTAGACACTTTTGGGGTATCTTTTCAGGCCATGAGATAAACAATTCCTTTCCTTTAAAAACTATTTATAATAATTCTTCTTTTTGTACAATGTATTTTGATCCTATTCACCCTCCTTTCTCCAAATTCTTCAAGATCTCCTCCTTTTCCTACCCATATACTTTATACCCTCATTGTTTCTGTTAACCCATCAAATACAATATATGTTGTCCATATGCACTTAGGTGCAGGGCCAACCAATGGAGCATGGTGGACCTACNTTCTGTCTGTATCCTGCAGGCCAGAAGAGGGCACCAGACCTCATTACAGATGGTTGTGAGCCACCATGTGGTTGTGAGCCACCATGTGGTTGCTGGGAATTGAACTCAGGACCTTTGGAAGAGCAGGCAGTGTTCTTAACCGCTGAGCCATCTCTCCAGCCCCTAAACACACATCTCTTAACCTGACCTTTTGACTCAAGGCACTGGGATAAAGGAATAAATAAACCTAAAACAAGCAAAAAGTGTAAAATAATGGATATTTGAATGGAAATTAATAAAAATAGAATAGCAAAACAGTACACAAAATCAATTTATCCCATTTCCATAATGGTGGGAAACATGGTTAAAGTGACCACAACTTAGGCAGTACCCACTGAGCCCTCTGCTTGTCATTGTATCTCCCATTTACTAGACTAAGGAGGCAATGCCAGGCTTCCAAGATGGTTTGTTTTAAAACTGAGTCATAAAAAAAATGGTATTTGTAAAAGTATATCATAAAAGGAGCAGAAAAAATGAGGTCCCCTCTCTCTCTGTGAGCTATATTTATGATTTAGGTTTCCTTTGATACTAAAGGTTCTTAATCCAAGAATTTTATTTTTTAAGCTCAAACTTATCATGGAAAAAATTATAAAATCATAATGCTATGGGAGAGTTGATAATTTATTATAAACTGTTACATATAATTAAGATACACAATTTATTGGTCAGTCATACTTACTACAGATGTAATTCATTACAGGGACAAGCTTGAAGAGAGAGAACAATTTTTATTTCCTATCACACTGTGGTCTGTTTCTGTTGTCAATATTAAGTCTAAAGACAGTAAAGCAAAACAAGTTTAAAGTAAACTTAATGTTTGTTTAATCTAAAATGATACTAAAAGTCCTGTATATAAAAATTGATTATAAAAGACTGAACACTTAAATAAAATGGGTTAAATTTCAATACACTTGCATTGCAGCAAACCTTGTGGCTCAAGCAGTTCCCTTAGATGGAGCACAAGTTCCCTTGGATGGAGCACCATCCCATCACAGTAAGTTGCATGCTAGCCTCATTTCAGGACAAGAATGAAGTAAGACCTGCCAGAAGTCTGCTGCTTCTGCCTCTGGCTGTGTAGACCTGACCAGCTCCAGCCAAGTACGCCAAATCAGAAAAAGAAAACAAAATTCTCTTCATCTTAAAGGTAAATTATCCCTCATGTCTCACACAACAGGGGAGATAGATTCTCTTACTCAGTGAAGGGTCTTAGAGTCTACACCCACATCTTAAATATCTCAAACAACAGAGAGGCAAATGACAATTCCTATGCCCTCAATGTCTCCCTAATGGACATAAGAGGATGCTGTGAACAAGGGAACCTTGTACTTAAGCCTATCACCTGACTGGTATGGGACCCGCATGCTAGTTCAATTAATAAAAGCTAATTCCATGATCTACCTATGTTCCTTCATTAAAGGAGATGCCAGACATCTGCCATCAAACCCACAACTTTGGAATGTTACCCAGAATAGCTAAGAGGTATCATTGACAGCTGGTTTTATATCCGTATGATCAACAAATGATTCTATTCAGTCGTATCCCAAGCCCTTAGATTCTTTAGGAGAAGATGACTTAAACAGTTCAAGACTTGAAAATTGAAATAGAGTCAATAAAGAAAACACAAAATGAGGAAATTCTGGGAATGGAAAAGCTGGGTAAATAAACAGGAACTACAGATGCAAACATAACCAACAGATTACAAGAATTGAAAGAGAGAATCTCAGGAGTTGAAAATACAATAGAGGAAATAGATTAATCAGTTAAAAAAAAGCATTAAATCCAACAAATCCTTAACATAAAATATCCGGAAAATCTGGGACACCATGAAAAGACCAAACCTAATAATAGGAATAGAAGAAGGAGAACTCTAGCTCAAAGGCACAGAAAATATATTCAAGAAAATCATAGAAGAAAACTTTCTCAACCTAAAGAAGAATATGCCTATGAAGGTACAGAACTGAAGTAGACTGGACCCAAAAAAAAAAGTCCCCTCACCATATAATAATCAAAGTGCAAAACATATAGAATAAAGAAAGAATATAAAGAGCTCCAAAGGAAAAGGTCAAGTAACAGACAGACCTACCAGAATTACACCCAACTTCTCAATGGAAACCATACTGCAGACACTAAGAGATCATGGATGCAAGCCCAGACTACTATACCCAGCAAAGTTTTCAATCAGCATTGATGGAGAAAACAAGATATTCTATGACAAAATCAGATTTAAACAATACCTGTTCACACACCCAGAAAGTACTTACAGAAAGTACTAGAAGGAAAACTCCAGCCCAAAGAAGCTAACTGTACCCACAAAAACACAGAAACAAATAACCTCACACCTCACACCAGCAAACACCAAAGAAGGGAAACACCCAAATGCTAACACCAAAAAATAATAGGAATTAACAATCACTGGTCATTAATATCACTTAATATCAATAGATTCAATTCACCTATAAAAAGACACAATCAGAATAGATACAAAAAGAGGATCTTTCCTTCTGCTGCATAAAATAAACACACCTCAACCTCAAAGACAGACATTATTGTTGTGGGACAATGGTTTGTACCCTGTCAATTCTATTTTAATAAAATGCTGATTGGCCAGTAGCCAGGCAGGAAGGATAGGTGGGTCAACCAGGCAGGAAGTAGAGGCAGAGGGACAAGAACAGCAGAATTCTGGGAAGAAGAAAGCTTATTCTGCAGTTCTGACCGAGCCAAAGAAGAAGCAAGGTGTGACTGCCTCACGGAATAAGGTACTGAGCCACATGGCTAACATAGACAAGAATAATAGGCTAATATAAGTTATAATAGTTAATAAGAAGTCTGAGCTACTAGGTCAGTTTATAACAAATGTAGACCTCTGTATGATTTCTTTGGGACTTAACGACTGCTGGAACCAGGCAGGACAGAAATTGCAGTCAACGCATTACCTTAGAGTAAAGGTTGGGAGAAGATTTTACAATCAAATGGAACTAAAAAACAGGTGAGTGTAGCTATCTTAATATCCAATGAAATAGACTTCAAACTAATATCAGTCAAAAGAGATGGAGAAGGACACCTCATACTCCTCACAGGAACAATCCATCAAGATTAAGTCTCAATCTTGAACATCTATGCCCCAATTTCAAGAGCACCCATGCATTCTTTTAGTGATGTAAAAGAAACATCACTAAAGCTTAAATCACATATCAAACCCCACACACTAATAGTAGGAACATCAACACCCCATTCTCACAATGGACAGGACAACCAAAAAGAAACTTAGCAGAGAAATAGGATAACTAATAGGCATCAGGACACAAATGGACTAAACAGACATCTATAGAACATTTCACCCAAACACAAAAGAATATACCTTCTTCTCAGCACCTCATGGAACCTTCTCTAAAACTGACCATATACTAGATAACAAAGCAAACCTCAAAAAACAAAAAAAAATTGAATAACTCCCTGTATCTTATCAGAAAGCCCACAAGCACATGGAAATTAAACAATGTTCACCTTAATCATCAATGGGGAAGAAATAAAGAAAAAAATTAAATATTTTCTAGAATTCAATGAAAATAAATGCACAACATACCCAAACCTATGGAACACTATTAAAAAAAAGTTCGTAGCACTAAGTTCCTACATAAATAAAATGGAGAAATCTCATACAAGCGACTTAACAGCACATCTGAAAGCTCTAGAAGAAAAGAAGCAGACTCACCCAGAAGGAGTAGACAACAGGAAATAATCAAATTGAGGACTGAAATAAATAAAATAGGACAAATAGAACAATAACAAGAATCAATGAAACAAAGAGCTGATTCTTTGAGAAAATCAGCAAGATAGACAAATCCTTATCCAAACTAACCAAAAGGCAGAGAAAGAACATTCAAATTAACAAAATCAGAAATAAAAGGGGGACATAACAACAGACACTGAAGAATTTCAGGGAATAATTAGGTCATACTTCGAACACCTGTACCCCCAAAATTGGAAAATGTAAAAGAAATGGAAATTTTCTGGATAGGTACCACATATCAAAATTTAATCAAGACCCAATAAACAATTTAAATAGACCTATAACCTGTAAGGAAATAGAAGCTGTCATCAAAAGTGTCCCAACCAAAAATAAAAAAAAAAATACAAATCCCAGGGGCCGATGGTTTTAATGCAGCATTTTACCAGAATTTCAAAGAACAGCTGATACCTTTACTCCTCAAATATTTTCACACAATAGAAACAGAAGAAACATTGCCAAACTATTTATATGAAGCTACTGTTACCCTGACACCAAAATCACACAAAGACTCAACTAAGAAAGAGAATTACGGACCAACCTCCCTCATGAGCATTGATGCAAAAATACTCAATAAAAATACTGGCAAGCTAAATCCAATAATCCACTATGATCAAGTTAGCTTTATCCCAGAGATGCAGAGATGGTTCAATATACAAAAATCTATCAATGTAATCCACCATATGAATAAACTGAAAGAAAACATATGATTATACCTTTAGATGCTGAAAAGCATTTGACAAAATCCAGCACTCCTTCATGATAAAGGTCTTGGAGAGGTCAGTGATAAAGGAACATATCTAAAAGCAATATAAAGCAAACCAACAGTCAACATCAAATTAAATGGAGAGAAACTCAAAGCGACTCCACTAAAATAAGGAACAAGACAAGGCTGTCCACTCTCTCCATATCTATTCAACATAGTACTCAAAGTTCTAGCTATAGCAATAAGATAACAAATGGAGATTAGGGGGATAAAAATGGAAAAGGAAGAACTCAAACATTGCAATTTGCAGATGATATGATAATATACATAAGTGACACAAAAAATTCTGCCAGGGAATTCCTACAGCTGACAAACACTTTCAGTAATGTGGCAGTATACAAGAGCAACTCAAAAAAAATCAGTAGCCTTCCTATATATACAAATGATAGAAGGGTTGAGAAAAAAATTAGGAAAACATCACCCTTTAAAATAGCCACAAATAACATAAAATGTACTTGGAGTAGTATTACCCAAAGGATGCTCAATCATACTATAAGGACATTTGCTCAGCTATGTTCATAGCAGCATTATTCATAATAACCAGAAACTGTAAACAAGCTAGATGCCTCTCAACCAAAGTATGGATAAAGAAAATGTGGTGCATTTCACAATTGAGTACTACTCAGCAATAAAAAACAATGACATCATGAAATTTGCATGCAAATGGATGGAACTAGATAAAAAACCATCCCGAGTGAGGTAACCCAGACTCAGAAAACTGCGCACTGTACATACTCACTCATAAGTGGATATTAGACATAAAACAAAGGATAACAAGTCTATAGTCCATGACCACAGAGAAGCTAGGTAACAAGGAGAACCCTAAGAGAAAAATACACAGATCCCACTGGGAAGGGGAAATAGACAAGATCTACTAAGAAAATTGAGAGCATAGGGGTTGGGGGAGAAGGGAGGGCAGAGGGGGAAGAGGAGAGGAGGAGAGAAAGGGAGGAAGGAGTACTTGAGGGAATAGGATGTTGAAACGGAGGAAGAACAGAGAGGAAGAGCAAGGAAAGAGATTTCTTGATTGAGGAACCAATTATGGGGCTAGCAAGAAACCTGGCACTCAAGAAATTACCAGAAATCCACAAGGATGACCCCAGATAAGACCCTAAGCAATTGAGGAAAGGGTGCCTGAACTGGCCTTGTCCTGTAATTAGTCTGATGACTATCTTAAATGTCATCATAGAACCTTCAATCGGCAAGTGATAGAAGCAGATGCAGAGAACCACAGCAGAGCACTAGGCTGAGTTCCATAAAAAAACAGTTGAAGAGAGGGAGACATGATAATATGAGCTAAGTGGTCAAGGCAATGACGGAGATACCCACTGACAAAGCTTACCTGAGCTAATGGGAGTTCACTGACTCTGGCCTGACAGTTAGGGAACCAGCATAGGAACAAACTAGGCCTTCTGAATGTGGATGACAGTTATATGGCTGGGGCAGACTGTGGGGACACTGGCAGTGAGACCAGGATTTATCCCTACTGCTTGAACTGGCTTTTTGGAACCTATTCTCTTTCTCAGCCTAGATATAGTGGGGAAGGCCTTCATCCTACCTTAAAGAAATGTGCTAGATTTTGTTGACTCCTAATAGGAAGCCTTACCCTCTCTGAGGAGTGAAGGGGGGGGTGGTGAGTTGGTAGGTAGGTGGAGGGAACAGAAGGAATGGGAACTAAGATTGGTATGTAAAATGGCAAAAGACTGTTTTTTTAAAAAAAATTAAAAAATCATTTCTCCAAATAAAAATAATTTGATCATTTATAATGTAATTATCTTTAACAATTTACAATAAGTTAGTAGTTTTTATAAGGTTTGGATTTTATAGCTGTATCCCTGTTAAGTTGAGCCTTAAAGATTTGATTCAAAAACTCGTTAGCATCAAAATAAACCATAAATGCAGTAAGTTTAGTCCATGGAGAGACTGGGAAATTTACTGATCTTTTATAATGTATTATAGAATGTTGTAGTTGCTTTTCTTGCATGACTTTGTTTATCCAAATACCTAAAGCTTAACAAGATTAGCAAAGACAAAGAAACTAAACAAATATTACTGTGAAGTTTAGGAATTTATAAATGTCATTTATCAAATATACTTACCTTATTTATCAACTTATGTTGTTCTTTATCTAAATTTTCTAGCAGATTGGTGTTGACCAGTTAGCAAAGACATAAGTAGTTAGATGTACACCTTAAATCAACTTTTGTTAATCTTAATTAAACATTTATAACCATAAAATTTTATCAGCATATACAGTACATTCTAAACTAGAGTTGAATCACATATATAGTGTATGGTAGCAAATACAACCTTAAAATTTTATCATCATATGAAAATCCATACTAATCCTATTTTGGAGTCTTGTTGCTCCTTCCTTAGTCTAAAAAAAAAGACAAAATTATTATGGAATATTCCTTTATACTGTGTGAAGATGTGTCACTGTGATTGGTTTAATAAAGAACTGAATAGCCAACAGCTAAGCAGGAAGAGGTTAGGTGGAACTTCTGAAGCCAGAGATGTCACGAGCCATTTCCCCCCTAAAAATCATTACAGGAACCATCACCCTGGGGAGTCTGCAGAGAACCCCACACCCATAATTATGTTCTATTGAGAGAACCTGCCCCCCACACAATTAACTTATCTGTTAGCAGAACACGCCTCACACTCCAGCTATCCAGGGAACCAGGTGTGGCAACTTGTGACTTATTGGCCTACCTGTCCGAATGTAACCTCTTGGCCTACGTGATGAACCTGGCCTACGTGACTGGGACCACGCGGCCAGATCCCATGCCCTGCCCACAAAGTCCTCATTCACGGCCTATATAAGCAGCAACCATGATCCTAATAAACGGAGGCTTTGACAAATCTGCTTGGCCTTCTTCTTCTGTCCTAGCTCATTCCCTTCCAGGTAGCACCCCTCTGTGACCCTGGAATAACTGATTGCAGGGTGGGTTACAACCCCTAGACTGAGTAACCCACCCAACGCAATCGACACAGAGAAGTCTCAGAGAAGAAGAAAGCTGGGTTGCCTGCTGGATGCAGAGGAAGCAAGACATGCAAGAAGAGAGATAAAAGCCACAAGCCATGTGGCAGCATGTAGATGAATAAAAATGGGTTAAGTTGTAAGAGATAGTTAGAAAGAAGCCTAATTTAAAGGTCAAGCTTTCATAATTAACAATCAATCTCCTGTTCTTTTTTGTGAGCTGGGGGCCCAAAGAAAAACCCAGCTACATACGATTGATAAATAGGGAGCTCATTAGGACTAAGAAGTTTTACAATTGTTGTTCTATTCCACATGGTCATCCTAAGACGGTGGTTAAATCACATGGCATGTACTCTTTAACCTTAGTAAGATTACTCCCAGAAACATGGCTGCTTACATTGATGAAGTCATCTGCCAAGATAGAGGAGAGCCAAGTGGTTGCTATTTAAAATATCTGTTTTCCTAGTAGATCTATTTTTAATGAGAGTTGAATCCAAGTTACATGTACATATACACAAAAGGTTGAATCCAATTTACATATATACATACACATAGAGTTGAATCTGTTACACACACACACACAGTTGAGTTAAATTTACATACACATATCCTAAACAGGAGTTGTTGCAGCAAATTTAGTGCCACCCACATCAAGGTGGATCTTCTTTCTTCAGTTACACCTCTGTGGGAACTCTCAATGACCCAGAGGTGTAGGGTCTGAGTGATTCCAAATCCAAACAAATTAGCAGTAAACATTAATTAAAATAATAGCTAAGTGAAAGTATGTGCTTATACTTAACACTGACAAATCAAAGAATATATAGATACTTTACTAAATGAAAAAATAATAAATGTATTTATTTATTTGTTTAAATTAAACAGTTGGAGGCTAGAAAGATGGTTCGGCAGTTTATAATACTTCTTGCTCTCCCAAAGGACCCACGTTTGGTTCCCAGCACCCATGTCAAGCAATTCATGATTGCCTAAAACTTCTTCTCCAGGGAAACTGATACTCTTGGAACCTATACACTTGTGATAAAAACAGATGAATAAAAATAAACCTTTTTCTTAAAGAAAAAATGTATTTTTGAGAAAATGCCCCTTACTTATAGTTCATATTGACCTCAAATTATTGATCTTCTTGTCCCTAGCTCTCGAGTTCTAGTATTGCTGGTCATTAGGCCTGAAGTCAGAATCCATGTGGGCACCAAATGAAATGTGATTAACAAAAACTCAGGGTCAGAAATTGGGGTTCAACCTGAAGATCTGAAAAGCAAAACAGCCAGCCACTGGCTTTTACCTTGACCTCAGTCTGAAATGGTGATCCTTCTTCCAGGAATCTCAGAATGAGGCTGTGTGTCTGAGAGCTGTTCCCCTGCCCCCATTTTATATTCCTCTCTAGGACTGGAATTAAAGATGTGCACCACTGGGATTAAAGGTTTGTGTCATTGTGGCTACTGGGACTAAAGGTGTGTGTTACCATAACCTGGTCTGTAAGATTGACCAGTAGGACTGTTTTACTCTCAGATCTTCAGGCAGTGTTTATTTATTAAAATACAATTGAAATGCCACTACACGTGTGGAATAGCAGCAATCATTTATTGTTTCCCTGTTTAGTGGAATAACTGAGTTTAGCTCACAGTTTCTCAGTCAAGATCTCCCATGAAGCTGCAATCAGGTAGTGGCTGGGGATGAGATTGTCTTAAAGGCTTTTTCATTCATTGGTTTGTACTTTGGGTGGAGAGACTCCTACATCTGTGGCCCAAAACAATTGGGTCTTCTCAAAAATCTATGTGGTCAATTCAACCTAATGGCTCCAGAGTAGTTTCATTTCTTATGGGATTGCTCAGAGATCCTAAAGTGTATGTCCAAAGGGAAAAAGAACCAAGAAAAAGCTGTATGAAATTTTATTTAAAAGTAACATTATCCTATTCTTTATAACAAATGCCTACCTTTATTCTAGAGGACGAAAATTAAAGTCTCTCTCTCTCTCTCTCTCTCTCTCTCTCTCTCTCTCTCTCTCTCTCTCTCTCTCTCTCTCTCTCTCTCTCTCAGTGTGGGGGTGTGTGTGCGCACCCACAGAATGGCAATAAAAGTGGAAAAAGCCCCTCCCCCAGGGTACCAGGAATTCAGTGAGAGAAGGAGACAGAGTTTATGGAGATGCAGCATCATTGCAGTGATTAGATACAAATGGACCTAGTTAGAGAGCTTCTAGAGGCACTTCTGGGACAAGCTTTTGCTACCAGAGTTGAACAGAACTGCAGAGGGAACCATGAAAGCTATGAAGGTGAAGTGTATGACTTCAGGACCATGGAGATGAGGTATAGGACAAGTCCAGGTAATGATTGGATGAACAAAACACAAAACAATTCACAAAAGTCCTATCAGTAGTGAGGACACAGCTGAGCTAAATCCCCAGGATGAGTAAGAGTTCTCTGCCTTCTGGTCCTTGCACACACGGGGTAGTCATATGGCAGGTTCGTGGGGGCTGTTGCAATCACAATATTAGATGTTTGCCTCTTTATAGGGTCCAGATAAGGATGTCACACCCCTCCTCAGTCTGATGTGCTTGTTAAAGTCTTGTGTTCATAGGGACCTAATGTACGTTGGTTTGTTGATATGGTGGTACTTTTCCATCTTTAGAAACGTTAGTTATTGATCTGTGCTAGTGGTGTTGAACATGTGGGGTGTCTACATGCACACAAGGTGCAGAATTTCCCGATGTATGCATATGCTTGCAAAATGGAGCCAAATACTTGAAAATGTACTTACCCCTAAAGCAGGACACAGCCTGCTCTCAACAGGATGAAAGTTAAGAACTTCCAGACATATTTTCAAACCATCACACTGTCCCTTGCTCAGTTTTATAGAGCTTTTATTCTGTCACAAGCAGCAGAATGCTACTCCAATCTGTTTCGTGATAGCATCTTAGCTGAAAACCTGCTTTCCTCCCAACTGTTCAGCAAAACTAATGCACAACAGCCTTCAGAAACCCCCTAAGGAATGAGCTGTCAGCACTTTCTATGAGTTTGAGGTTTATCACAGCATAGGAAATCTGAGACTTTCCCCTAACCAAAGTCACAGACATGCCAGGTTCACGTGAATCACACTCAGCCGATGAAAGTCTATTTTAAAAATTCTTCTCATTTAAATCTAAACTAATTTGCCTGAACTCAGAATAATTAAGTGGACTAATATATGTCATTCACATGTATTGCAGATATAAAAGGCTTAAAGTGACTGGGTAACAACTTGAGATTTAAATATCCTCAGGAAGACTCCTTTGATACTAATTCCATTTGATTTCTTTCCTTCTGAGGATATCCATCTGTCCCCACTCTTGACTGACAGAGTTGGTGTGCTATGTGCCTTTAGTCCTAAAAACACTTCAAGCATGTGGAATTTAATAGTATCTACATTTGTTCATGTATTTATATTTTGGCAGGGAAGGCGAGCATGGGTGCCATGCCCCATGTGCTAGGGGCAAATGAGAACTTGTCGAAGTCGGTTCTGTCCTTCCACCAGATGGATTCTGAGGGTTAAATTTGGGTCCTCAGGCTCAGCAGAAGCTCTTTTACTCACTGAGTCCTCTCACCGGCCCTATTATGGAAATGACTCTTCCCCAATACCCAACCAGGAATGACTTTGTCCCCCTGGAATGTGGAGATGAAGAAATGAGGTTCCGGAAGTTTATATGAGACTGTTTGCCCCCGATTTATTCTTGGAGAGCTGAAGAGAGCTTCACTTCTTATCTGACTCTTATTTACAAAGATGGAACTGTGCTAATGACCTACCACAAACTTGGCAACTTAAAATAACAAAGTCTGCTGGGCAGTGATGGCACACACCTCTAATCCCAGCATTTGGAAGGCATAGGCAGGTGGATCTCTGTGAGTTGGAGGCTAGCCTAGTCTACAGAGTGAGTTGCAGGACAGTCAGGGCTACACACAGAAACACTGTCTCAAAAACCCTTATTATTATTATTATTATTATCATTATTATAATCCATACTATCCCACAGTCAGGATTTCAGAAGTCTAAATGCAAAGTGTGCATGGGGTCATTTTTCTCTGAAGGTCTAGGTGAGAATTTGATCCTAGTCTCTTGCATTACTCCTATCTTTGCCCTTTGTCTTCTCTCAGACTTCTATTTTCCTCTGCTCTTACAAGGGCACTAGTCACTGAATTTAGAGCAAACCCAGAACCCAAGATAATTTCCCTATCTTGTAGACCCACAATTATATCAGCTAAAATCCTTTTTTTAAATAAGATCATATTCACAGGTTCCAAGTGTTATTTAATGGCCATGTCTTCACAGGAATTCTTTGCACACTGGCCATACTCATGAGATAAAGGGGCTATGAAGTCTCTAGCAAAGGTCACTGGAAATGCTGTTGACAGAATAGTGTGCACCTCACTCCATCCAGCCAGCAACTGTGTGCTCTGGGAAAGGTTGCTAACCTTTGGCTTACTTCTTCTAAAACTCAGGATTAGTCTTATTTTCTCATGCTGCTGAGACAATTAAGTGAGCAGATTCTGTCTCTGTCTTCAAGTGAAGCCCAGAATTCACCTACTTCCTTTCACTTTCCCAGCCACCTCTCTGGCCAAGCTGGCCCCATCTGTCATCTTGGCCTAGCCTCCTCACTGGTCTCCATGCTTCATTCTTTCCCTGTTGAAAAACAGTCAGAGACATTTTCTTAAATCATGGCTCAATCATAGCCATTATCTGGAGCCTTCTAACAGTCCCCCACTGACTCAGAGTCAAAGCCAAAGACTTCCAACTGTCTATATCGGGCCCTACAGAACCTGGCCCTTTGCTTCCTTTGTAATGTCTTCCACTACTCTGGTTTTTGTTGTTGTTGTTCTATTCTAAAAACACAAGTTTCTTTGATACTCTTGGTGTCTACCAAGTCTGCTTCTGCCTCTGGACCTCCACACTTCTCATTCCTTCTGATAGCCACGTGGCTCACTCTAAATTACCTTTTCTATCTATCCAACACTATATACAGATTCCACCTTACCAAAAAAGACATGTCCTTATGTAAATATTAATATTATACCACCTGTGAGTTGAGCTGCACCCCCGAAATGATTTTTCACTAATGCTATTGCTAGTGCTTAGACAAATGCTTGTCACAAACTAAGTGCACAGCAGGTACTTGTTAAATGAAAACATATTATCAATAATGCTAGCAAAGCACAGAGCAATGTGCTCAAAGAAAGTAAGCTCTCAGCAAATGACAATTCTTGATCTTACTGCTTTTGTCATTCTCACTAAACTCCCTTTCCTCAGATAAATGTTTCTCCTCACATACAGCTTCCTAACTTTTCAGACAATAGCCCTCAAATTTTCTCCAGAATATCCTCATGGATTTCAGGGTTTGTCCAAAGCAAAAGATTCAGTGCAATCTCCATAAAAATTGCAATGACACTTTTCATTGTAATGGGAAAAATATTAAAACTCGTATGGAACTACAGAGATCCCAAAATAGTCCAAAGCAATCTTAATAAAAACAAACCTGAATGTATCATACTTCTTGATATCAAAATACTTTTCAAAGTTACAACCATTGAAATAGTTGGGTACTGCTATAAAAAACAGATAAATAGACTATGGAACAGTACTAAAACCTCAGAAATAAATCCACGGTATAAATAAATAATGATAATTATGTGAGACGGTAGATGTATTAATAAAAATAAATTCATAATGCACGTGTTTATAAAAACACTGCATGTTACAATTTTTATTAGTCCTTTGTGAGTTTCTTACATGTTTTGATCATAATCATACCCCAATTCTTTCTAGATGTGAACTCAAAGAGAAAGATGGAGCACACACATGCACATGGGAGTAGAAGACGAACTAGCAGAGGAATAGGAGACCAATGGGAGCAGGGAAAAGTGGTGCCATCCTCTCAACTTTATGTTCCCTTTTTCCTAAGTTCTTGAGACCAATTTTTGCTGCCCAAATGTTCTTAGATATGTGGTATTCCACTGGAGCATGGTAGTCTTACCGAGCTATAATCATAGGGAAAACTCTCACCCTCTCTCAGCAGCTAACAATTGTCAGTAGTTCCACAGGTAGGGATAGGCTCGTATCCAACTCCCATCTTCATGCTAGGATTTGGTCTGACTTAGGCTTGTACAAGTTTTGTTCATGCTGTTGCATCTACTGTGAATTCATATGTGCAGCAACTCTGTTATGTTCAAAAGACACTTGAAGTCTTCTACCATCTCTGGCTCTTACACTCTTTTTTTTTCTCCTCTTCTACAATGACCCCTGAACCTTGGGAGGAAAGGAGTGATACGTATGCTCCATTTAGGGCTAAACATTTTTTTGTCACATGTTTCTTCTCATGTGTGGATGTTACCTTTTTTAATTGAATTAGAATTACACCACGTTTCCCATCTCTTTCTTCCCTGCAGCACCTCCTAGTTATCCTCCCTTGAACCCCTCCCATGCCTCTTTTTCTTTGATTATATTTGCTACATATATATGTGTGTGTATGTGTGTTTATGTATGTGTGTGTACAAATATATACATTTGTGGTAAGATATTATATATATTCTTTTTCCTTTTTCACATTATACATTTTAAATATGTAAACTTGTATTTATCAGTTTTATCTCAATAAATCTGGGAAATTAATTCTTTTAAATGATAGAAAGATTCACTCAAAGAATAATCAAGGAAGGAGTATTATTATTTTCTTTTTCCTTTTAGCCTCCAATTCTTAATATACAGAACCCTAAAATTTACTGAATGTAAGTCCCAACAGCTGCTAGAATATTCCTATCTATCACACTACAAAACTTTTTTAAACTAAGTTAATTTTTGTAATTTCACATACATATATAATATATTATGATTGTATTCATTCCCCATTACCCTCAATTATCCCCATCCCACTCCTGATAATTCCCATATTTTTTCCAACTAGTCCCCTCCCCACTTTCATGTCTATTGCTGCCTTGGAAGGGCAGCCTCCAGCAGAGTGCAGGGCTCAAAAGGAATCCACAGAGTTGGCTCATCCTATGACTTTTTTATCTGTGGGGTTGAGGAAAAAGACACTCTCTTGATGGTTTCCTTCAGACCTTTTCTTTATTTTTCTTCCATACTCTCTATTTAATTTCCTGGTGATTTCCTTCTCTCATTCTTGATGGTTTCCTTCTAACTCTCTCATTCTTGAACTTTTCCTTATAATTCATTTTAGCTGTATCTTTACTCTTTCCTGTGTACCTCATACACCCCAGCAAAATCTTTCAGGCAATATAAAAATTACAAAGTAGTTATATTATGTTTTTCAAGTGAACGATTGCAATGAATGCAAATAAGAAGCAGCATGTTTTCCATATCCCTTATGTAATTAAGCATTTTACATATTACAGGTGAAAACAAATTATCCCAAAAACCCACGTACATTCATACCCAAGCAACTTGTTTTAGATTAATAGTGTGTAAGCAAACAAGATATTCTTGTACTAGCAGGCTGTGTTTTGCAGTTACAAAGAAAGGACCAATCACTTTATTACTTATCTCAAAAGGTAATCTTACAAGAAATCTTAAAAGAATCACAAATCTAAGCTTTTATATATGAAAAAGAATCAGTCAGCTCTACTTTAAATCTTTAGAGTGAATACCCACTCATGAATAGTTTCTTCTATCAGGAGATGGAGGGCAGAAATGGGTATAATGAATTAATCGTCACCTTTGGTCAACCAATCCTAGCAAGAAAAGTGCACCAGCTAATAATAACTGGGCTGCTTTTTCAGGTTCCCTGACCTTAACAAGTTTTGCATTCAACTCTGTGCCTCTCTAAATAAAACTTTAGATTGTCTTCCTGGGTTTTTCACCTCAAAGCTGTTTGACAAAAACATCATAGTCTAATTTTAAGTTATTTTCAAGGCTTTGTTTCAGCTATGATGCTCTTCAAAATCTGTGAACACATCTCCCAACACTAGAGGTTAATAGACTTTAAGCTAGCGAGGCTACTGGAGCTCAGTTGTTTTTCTTTTTTTCCTTTTTATTATTATTATTATTATTAATTTATTT
>NW_026068001.1:2972452-2975300 GCF_014885135.2 Alexandromys fortis
TGCAAACTTCAAGAAGTCCTTGTTTTTTACTGCTGAGTAGTACTCTAATATGTATATATTCCATACTTTCTTCATCTATTCTTCAATTGAAGGGCATCTAGGTTGTTTCCAGGTTCTGGCTATTACAAACAATGCTGCTATGAACATAGTAGAGCATATACTTTTGTTGTATGATAGGGCCTCTCTTAGGTATATTCCCAAAAGTGATATTGCTGGGTCCAGGGGTAGGTTGATCCCCAATTTCCTGAGAAACCGCCACTGCTTTCCAGAGTGGTTTCACAAGTTTACATTCCTACCAGCAATGGATGAGTGTACCCCTTTCTCCACAACCTCTCCAGCAAAGGCTATCATTGGTGTTTTTTATTTTAGCCATTCTGAGAGGTATAAGATGGTATCTTAAAGTTGTCCATTCTACTGGGCATTTTTACCTGTAGATTTCTATGAAGATGATTTCTTCCTTAGCTGTACTGTTTAATTGAAAATAGTGATATTAGTTTTAGTAGAACAAGATGTTTCCCTGAGATAAACACACTAAATACAAGCAGTGGGGAATCTCCCCACACCCATTTACACCATGCCAGATACCAGAGAAAGATGGCAGCTGCAAACATGTGAAGGCACAGCAGAAGCAAAAGACATTCTGGAGTTTGTGGCTTGGGGTCTTGTCTATTTGAGATTTAGGGTTTTGTGTCCTGAAGTCAATTGCTGTCTGCTGCTCCTCTGACTTGGCCACCAGCACATTTCCTTTTTGTGACCTACTGAATGCAATTAGAATTTCTTGTATGAGCATGGATGCAGCATTATTTACTATAGTACGGATAACCTATCAGTGACTAAGTCACTGAAGAAAATGAATGTGCCTCCCCAGAAATCACTTTTTGACAAGTTTTCGTCATCTAAAAGTGGGGCCTCATGAACCTTTCCCCATCTGTGATGAACTGTTGAT
This sequence comes from Alexandromys fortis, assembly GCF_014885135.2. Taxonomy (NCBI): domain Eukaryota; kingdom Metazoa; phylum Chordata; class Mammalia; order Rodentia; family Cricetidae; genus Alexandromys; species Alexandromys fortis. The sequence continues at coordinate 2,973,399 of NW_026068001.1, forward strand.
GGGCCCAGTCCTTTGCAGTTCTTATACAAGTAATCACAGCTGCTGTGTATTCATGATTCCAACAGCCAGTTCATTTCCAGAAAACAGCATTGCACACTACTCTTCATATATATATATATATAACTGTACTTTTAATTGTAAGTATTGAATTGTTATGATAAAGTACACTTTAAATAAAATGTATTATTTTAACAACTTAGATGCAAAATTCGTGGATTTCACTACATTTGTATTGTCATGTATAGTCATTGCATACATACATCTCCAGAAAATATATAAAATTCATTCTACATCTTATTTCCCCCTGAATGACTTAAAGAAAGAAAACCATTTACCCATTTTCTGGAATTTGTACTAATAATCATTTGGTACAAGGAAAGTAAAACTGTGGAAACCTTTCTTAAATCTATAACTGAACATTTATATATATGTATATATATATTAAAAATAAAACAAACTATCTTTTTTCATTCTACATACCAATCCCAGTTCCCACTCCCTCCCCTTTTTTATTCCAGTACCAAGCTGTTTTCATTACTGTAGCTCTGTAATAGACCTTGGTGTCAGGGATGGTAATGCCTCTGGCAGGATTGTTTTAGCTAGCCTGGGTTTCTTGTTTTTCCATATGAAGTTGAGTAACATTCTTTCAAGGTCTATGAAGAATTGGGTTGGGATTTTGATGGGGATTGCATTAAATCTATAAATTGCTTTTAGTAGGGTTGTCATTTTTCTGTGTTGATCCTTCCTATCCAAGAGCATGGAAGAGCTTTCCATTTTCTGGTATCTTCTTCAATTTCTTTCTTCAAAGACTTAAAGTTCTTGTCAAATAGGTATTTCACTTCCTTGGTTAGTGTTACCCCAAGATATTTTATGTTATTTGTGGCTATAGTGAAATGTGATGTTTCTCTGATTTCCCTCTCTGCTTCTTTATCCTTTGTGTATAAAAGGGCTACTAATTTTTTTAAGTTGATCTTGTATCCCTCCACATTACTGAAGGTATTTATCAGCTGTAGGAGTTCTCTAATAGAGTTTTGGGGTCGCTTATGTACACTATCATATCATCTGCAAATAATGAAAGTTTGACTTATTTCTTTCCAATTTGAATCCCCTTGATCTCCTCTTGTCTCATTTCTCTAGCCAGAAATTCAAGAACTATGGAGAGAGTGGATAGCTTTGTCTTGTTCCTGATTTTAGTGGACTCACTTTGAGTTTCTCTCCATTTAATTTGATGTTGGCTATCAACTTGTTGTATAAAAGAGCTAGACAATAAGAAGCTAGAGTTCATGGGCCAAGCAGTTCTTAAATGAATACAGTTTGTGTGTTGTTATTTCGGGCATGAGCTAGCCAAGCAGCCGGGGTGCTGGGGACGCAGCCCCGCCGCTCCTATTTCAACAGATGGCGCCCAGACGGGTGGACAACTGAATCCACAGAAAGCCTGAAAAAGCTTGGGAAAGAGTAAAGCATGTTTACTTGATAGCAGCAATTTCTTGGGTCTGCTCTGCTTGTTAGAAGCAAGCAAGCACTCTCATCTAAGAGAGGCTTCCTGACTCAGCTTCAGCTGCAAAACCCTGCAGCTCATTAAGAGGTCCTGCCACACATTATTTGTAATAGCCAGAACCTGGAAACAACCTAGATGTCCTTCAATGGAAGAATGGATGAAGAAAGTGTGGAATTTATACACATTAGAATACTACTCAGCGGTAAAAAACAATGACTTCTCGAATTTTGCATGCAAATGGATGGAAATAGAAAACACTATCCTGAGTGAGGTAACCCAGACCCAAAAAGATGAACATGGGATGTACTCACTCATAATTGGTTTCTAGAGATAAATAAAGGTCAGTGAGTCTATAATTTGATCTCCTAAAGAAGCTAAATAAGAAGGTGATCCCAAAGAAAAAC
>NW_026068001.1:2977809-2990733 GCF_014885135.2 Alexandromys fortis
TTCCTGCTTTGTGGAAATGTCTGCTGGAAACTATGGGCCTGTAGGCCGAAGATGGATGCCCCAATGGTACAAAGGAACTTTGGGTGACTGTCCAGGCAGCGAGATGTCTCTGTCATTTCTAGAGCTTTGGATTTCTTGTTTGCTTAGGTAATATTGTATCTTTCTGGAATCTTTGAAGGAGTTGAAGAATAGTTATAGTTTTCCTTATTTATGATATAGATTTTTGTAATTTTTACTTGATAACTGTTTTGTTATATGTAATTTTGCTATGTTAAGTTAAAGCCTTCCTTTTTTTAAAACAGAAAAAGGGGAAATGATGGAGGAATGTCATTGAGCAATAAAGAAACTGCTTGGCTGGCCTCATAGGTTAAAGCATTGGTGGGAGGAGTAAACAGAATAGAATTCTGGGCGGAAGAGGAAGTGAGGTCAGACTCTGCTCTGCTCCCGGAGAGACTCGACAGCTCTGCTCTGGAGCAGAGACGCCATGCTCTGCTCTCCCGATAGCTCTGCTCTCTGAGGCACACGAGATGAAGCTCAGACCCAACATGGACATAGGTTAGAATCTTCCCGGTAAGCGCACCTTGGGGTGCTTACACACATTATTAGAAATGGGTTAGAACAATATGTAAGAGCTAGACAATAAGAAACTAGAGTTCATGGGCCAAGCAGTTCTTAAATGAATACAGTTTGTGTGTTGTTATTTCGGGCATGAGCTAGCCAAGTGGCCGGGGTGCTGGGGACGCAGCCCCGCCGCTCCTATTTCAACAGTATATTGTTTTTATTATGTTTAGATATGTTCTTGAACCCCTAATCTCTTCAAGACCTTTATCATAAAGGGGTGTTGAATTTGATCAAATGCTTTTTCAGTATCTAATAAAATTATTTTTTATTTATTTATTTATTTATATGATGTATTACACTGATAGATTTTCATATGTTGAACCAGCCCTGCATCTCAGGGATAAAGCCTACTTGATCATGATGGATGATTTTTTTTATGTGTTCTTGGATTCAGCTTGCCAGTATTTTATTGAGAATTTTTGCATCCACATTCATGAGTGAGATTGGTCTATAATTCTCTTTCTTGGTTGAGTCTTTGTATAGTTTTGGTATCAGTGTAACTGTAGCCTCATTAAAAGAGTTTGGCAATGACTCTTCTGTTCCTATTATGTGGAACAATTTGAGCAGTATACGTATTAAGTCTTCTTTGCATTCTGGTAGAATTCTGCAGTGAAACCATCTGGCCCTGGGGTATTTATTTATTTATTTATTTACTTTTTGGAAAGCCTTTGATGACAGCTTCTATTTCCTTGCAGATTATAGGTCTATTTAAATTGTCCACCTGGTCTTGGTTTAATTTTGGTATGTGGTACCTATACAGAAAATTGTCTATTTCTTTTACACTTTTCAATTTTATGGAGTACAGATTTTTGTGGCATGAACTGATGATTCTCTGGGTTGCCTCAGTGTCTGTTGTTATATTCCCCTTTTCATTTCTGATTTTGTTAATTTGGATGTTCTCTCTCTGCCTATTGATTGTTTGAATAAGGGTTTGTCAATCTTGTTGGGTTTCTCAAATAACCAGCTCTTTATTTTGTTGATTCATTCTACTGTTTTTTTGTTTCTATTTTATTAATATCAGTCCTCAATTTGATTATTTCCTCTCTTCTACTCCTCCTGGGTGAGTCTTTTTGCTGTAGAGCCTTCAGGTGTGCTGTTAAGACACTAGTATGAGGTTTCTCCACTTTCTTTTTGTAGGCAGCTTTCCTCTTAGCACTGCTTTCATGGTGTCCCATAGCTTTGGATGTGCTGTGCTTCCATATTTGTTGAATTCAGGAAGTCTTTAATTTCTTTTTATTTTTTCATTGACCCAGGGGTGGTTCAATAGAGCACTGTTTTATTTCCATGTGTTTGTGGGCTTTGTGAAATTGATGTTGCTGTTGAATTCTAATTTTAAATCATGGTGATCGAGAAATGGTACACTCTTGTTATTTCAATTTTTTATCTATTGACGTTTGCCTTGTTACTGAGTATGTGATCAGTTTCATAGAAGGTTCCAAGAGGTGCGGAGAAGAAGGCATATTCTTTGGGTTTGGGTGGAATGTTCTGTAGATGATTGTTAATTCTTTTTGAGTCATGATATGTGTTAGTTCTCTTATTTCTCTGTTAGGTTTCTGTCCAGTTGACCTGTTCACTGGGGAGAGTGGGGTGTTGAAGATTCCTATTATTAGTGTGTAGAGTTTCATGTGCAATTTAAACTTTAGTAATTTTTCTTTTACATATGTGAGTGCTTTTGTATTGGGGGCATATATGTTTATAATTGAGACTTCCTCTTGATGGATTGATTGTTACTGTTATGAGTATAAAGTGTAGTACTCCATCTCTTCTGTTTTGTTTTAGTTTGAAGTCTATTTTGTTAGATATTAGGATAGCTACACCAACTTGTTTCTTAGGTCCATTTGATTGGAAAGTCTTTTCCCAATTCTTTCCTCTGAGGTAAAGTCTGTATTTGAAGTCAAGGTGTATTTCTTGTAAACAGCAGAAGGCTGTATCCTCCTTTCATATCCATTCTCTTAGCCTGTGTCTTTTTTAGGTGAATTGAATCCATTAATATTAAGAGATATTAATGACCAGTGATTGATAATTCCTGTTATTTTTCAGTAGTAGTGTATGTGTTCCCCTTCTTTTGGTTTTATTGGTGAGAAGTTATCTGTTGCCTGTGATCTGTAGGTGCAGTTAGCTTCCTTGGGTTGGGGTTTTCTTTCTAGTACTTTCCTGTGATGCTGGGTTTGTGAACAGGTATTTTTTAAAAAAAAAAAAAAATCTGGCTTTGTCATGAAATATCCTGTTTTTTCCATCAATAGTGATTGAAAAGTATGCTGGGTATAGCAGTCTGGGCTTGCATCCATGATCTCTTAGTATTTGCAGCACATCTGTCCAGGACATTCTGGCTTTCATGGTTTTCATTGAGAAGTCGGATGTAATTCTGATAGGTTTACCTTTATATGTTACTTGACCTTTTCCCTTTGAAGCTCTTAATATTCTTTCTTTATTCTGTATGTTTTGCCTTTTAATTATATATGGCTAGAGGACTTTTTTATCTACTCTATTTGGTGTTCTGTAAGATTCTTGTACCTTTATAGGAATATCCTTCTCTAGGTTGGAAAGTTTTCTCCTATAATTTTGGTGCATGGACTTTTGCTCTAAAACTCCAGTCACAATTTGGGTAGGACTACTTCTGGAGTGGAGGTCTTATATATACAGGTGAGATGATATTTGTGACCGGGGATAACCTTCTGGATGCCAGTCACTGATGGTGAGGTCTGCAAAGCTGGAGGATGGAAACACAGCATCAGGGAAAGAAATGGAAAGGCTTTAAATACAGAGCCATAAATACACAGAACACTTGTGCTGGGATATGGGTTCGCCCTGAGTTACTGCTTCCCTGAGAGAACAAAGACTGGTGTGGAGCAGGAGTACATCTCCATGCCTGAGTCTCCAAGCTACGCTGTTGAGTAGGAAAGATGGATCTACTCTGCCTTACCCAACTCCTGCTGCTCCCTAGAGGCACCACCAATTCATGGGTTCAGTAGCAGTGAAAAATAAGAGGGTTTTTTAAAAATCATATGCAATTCTCTCTGCTGGACACATTCATGACAGGTGGCTGACTGGGAAGGCTTCACAATGACAGTAACTTGTCCATTAACAAAGATGACAAACAGAAATAAAGGTATTTTCCTTCCATGAGGACAAGAACAAAAAGCAGCATAGAACTCTTGCAGCCATTGACTTAAAGGTTGGTGACTAGATCCATTTCCATGGAAACAGGAGAACCAGAAAAAGAAAGGCTTTTTAGAATAACAGAGGCTTTGTGTGGCAAGTTGCTTTTTAAAAATAAAGCCAGCAAGGTACTTCCATTCTCTCAGCCTTGACCCCCCCCCCACACACTGATCTACACAGAAGGCAGTAGGCTGCAGGGCAGATTGGAAAGAGGGTGCCTCACCACCCACCAGGCCTCTCCATCAGCCAAACTAGGGTCAGCCTGAAGACAGAGAGACAGGAAATCAGAAAAGAAAATCAGACATCAGTAAGGAGACAGAAGTTTATGTAAAGCTTCTAGCAGCTTTTTATATATCCTTTTGACTTGAAATTAAATCATATATATAAAAAAATCAAGTGTCTTGAAGAAAAGCTGTATCTTTCATAGAAACATCTTCAAATTACAGTAAAACATCATATGTTAAAGGGGTTATGACTGCACCAGCCCACCACCTCCCCCTCCTGAACACTTTAGGGAGCAATGGTCAGAGTGACTGGCCCTGGGGGCATAGGGGTTCTATTTTATGTCTTGGTCTCACTGTAGAGATCAAAGCATATGTAAGTGCTATGTCCTTGGTTTTAGCCTGGGTACAAGGAGCTCAGCCTCCTCAGCAGTACAGAACATGCTCGATTGGCTTCCTGCAAGTCTCATTGAAAGAAGCCATTTTAAGAGAAGTGAAGAACCCAACAGCCCACGCACAACTGCCATGGAATGAAAAAGTAGGGAGCTGAAGCAAAAAGGCACAAAGACAAGTGATGAGTGGGCTTCTCTCTTTTCAGAAAGTTTAGTTTGCCTTGGTAACCATATCTCACAGTTGCTATAGTGATGAGTACAGTTGCTAAGGAAACCTGATTTTACAGGCAGAACCAATTTTAAAAAAAAAAGGAGGAGGAGGAGGAGGAGGAGTGAAGAAAATCCAGAGACAAAGCTCTCGGGGGTTTTAAGCTTGGGCTCTTAAACTTTGCTCAACAGTAGCTTCTTCTGGAAATAGCCTCTGAAGTGGGGGTGTGGGTAGGACTTATTTGCAAAGGAAGCATTCCCAAGAGAAGGTAGGAAGAGAGTGTCAGAGGAAACCATGTGAGACTGTGACTTCAGGTGACACCCCAGCATCAGCTGCACATGTAAGGAGCTACAAAGTACTCTTAAAAGTTTGGAAGATCTGGGTACCAGAACAACTGGGCTTTTCTCATTCTTCACCTGTATGTCTTTGCTAAGGGTCACCCCAGGGATGTGAATCTTCAGGCAAAGCCATAGAAGACAGGGTCAGAAACTCAGTACCAGGTAAGCAGGTCTGAGAGACTAGCAGGATCCATTACACTGAAGAAATGGGGCTTTTTAAATACCATCAAACCATGTACTAAGAAACGGGAAAGCAAACCCTTGACCCTCCCCACCTGTCACACCTTTCCTCTTGAAAGTGATCAGCATCCTTAGTCTTGCTCAGGTAGCAGGGCCAGGATGAAAAAGCATCTACCTCAGATGAAAAACATAAGGGAGCACCAAAATCTTCAGCAATCAACAATTGCACCTGGAAAGATGGCACACGAGTTAAGAGCACTGACTGCTCTTACAGAGGCTCTACATTCTGTTCCTGTCACTCACCCACTCACCTGGCACCTCCCAATCATCAGCAACTACAGTTACTGGGGATCTGATGCCCTCTTCTGGCCTTTGCAGGAACAACACGTGGTACACAACAAACATACATGCAGGCAAAGTACCCATACACATAATTTAAAAAAAAAAAAAAAAAAAAAAGGTCAGCGATCAAGGTAAATCATGTCATCCGGTGGTGGTATATTCCAGCACTCAGGAGACTGAGGCAGAAAGATCACTTAAGACCAGGCTGAACTCCACAGCAAGGCACTGTCTCTAAGCAAATAACTTTTTTGCAACATTTTACGATAAAAATCGATGCACGTTACTTTGCTTTGTTTTCTTTTATTAGGAGGATGCAACAGGGATGACGGGGAATATGGGGGCCTGGGAGGTGGACAAAATTGGGGGGCATGATATGAAACCCCCAAAATTTTCGATAAAGAAATTTTTAAAATATCAATGCAGGAAAAAAAAGTCCTGATAAATAAATATAGTAGGGCTGACAAAATGACTCAGTGAGTAAAGGTTCTGCCACCAGAATCTGATCCCTGCTACCCACAGGAGAGAATAGACTCTGGCAAGTTGTCTTCTGACTTCCACACATGTGCTGGTATGAGAACACTCTAAACAAACAAATAGGGTAAATTTGTAAGTATATAATAATATTTTAAATACTGATAGGACTTATTCCTCACTCACTTGCTTCACTGTTAACTTGAACTTTTGTTATTGAAAAATAGTTTGTCAATTTTTTAAAAATTGCACAGTCAGGATTGATGGCATATGTCTGTAATTTCAGCTACTCAGGAGACTGGAGAACAAGGATTATAAATTTGAGATCAGAGTAGGCAATTTAATGACACTCTGTCTGCAAATAGAATGTCAATAGAGGTTGAGCGTGTAGCTTAGTGGTGAAGCACTTGCCTAGTTTGTGTGAAGTCTTAAATTCAATCTCTAGCACTACAAAACAAGAATTACACTACAAAGCCAAGCCCTCCTAGAAGGGCATCATTCTCCATTCAGGTGAGCACTTCCTCTCAGCTTCCTGATTTCAGGTCTGGAAACCACAGCTCTCAGGAATTCAAGGTCCCTGTCAAACAGGACAGTTGTGCATCCTCCTTCTAATGCTGCTTCTCTAGCAGAGATGTATGACTATTCTTCAGATTCTGGACCAGGAAAAGGAACTATCTTCCATTCACTACCATGGCATAGCAAACCTGCCTGACGTGGTTATGTCCAGCAACAGTCATTTGGCAATACCCAGAGAGTTTGGAGGGTAGGAGTTTGGGCCAATGACAGGAGACAATTTCTCTCGGCCTTGCAGAGCTTCAGCTTGGACAATTGAGACATGGCTAGAACCTCAGCTGGAACGTCTACAGCATCTTTCCATGTGACCTGGAAACTAGGTACTGAGGTCACCTTGTGGCCTCTTTAAGAATCATAAAAAGCCACAAGACTGAAGAATCTGTACATCTCAGTTAAAGAACCAATTAAATTGGTTTTTCTCAGGGAGGAAAGAAGCATGAGCCTCAGACTGCCGTGATTCAAATGCAAAGGAAAATGGAATCATAAACATTCCTCGTTTTTATGGATTTAGTTTTATTTTGTATCTTTCTGTGTGTACATGCCCCATATGTAGGGTACCCATGGAGGCCAGCAAAGGGCATCAGATCCCCTGGAGCTGGAATTATGAGCGGCTGTTAACTACCTGATGTCAGATGCTAGGAACAAAACTCAGTTTGGAAAAAGAAACTTTCTTATGAGGTGAAAATCTCTTCTCATTCTAGGCATGGCAAGTTTCTTCGTTGCAGATCCACTGCCTGGATGAATAGGGAGAGGAAGCCCTGTGTCAGAAATTCCTTTCTTCAGAGTAGCCCTGCTTGCACTAGGGCTTCAGCATCTGGTCATGGTTATGGTCTCTGCATAAGCGTTTTTTTTTTTTTTTTTTTTTTTTGGTTTGGTTTTTCAGGACAGGGTTTCTCTGGGTAACCCTGGCTGTCCTGAAACACGTTCTGTAGCCCAGGCTAGCCTCAAACTCAGAGATCTGCTTGTCTTTGCCTCCTGAGTGTTGGGATTAAAGGTGTGCGCCACTACTGCCCAGTTGTATGAGAATGGCGGCCTCTCCCAGGAATGAGAATCCCAAAAGACTAAGAGATAAGTACAAAGTAGTTTTTTAATCTGCAAAGTGACATAGGGTCACTTTCTTCATAGCCTGTTTGTGTCCTACTCCCCTATTTACAAAATGGGTGTTTTCAATAGGAATATATTTACCTGGAGTTTAGGGAGTACACCTACAAAGAAATGACACGACCACACCTTGTAATAGTTGGGTTCCCCTGTTAATGCGGCTGTTATAAAGAAGAAATCTGCCTTTTGCTCTGTATTTCCTGTCTGAGTCGTGAGAAGAGACAGTATCCACAGTGTGATATACGAATAGCAATTTAAGGAAAGGGACAGGGAACTGACAAGCAGGTTTCATTGATGATTTCTTCAATTTAAAATACTCTGGACTTAGGAGTTCCAGTGTAGTTTCTAGTCCATGATTTTTCTTACACGCCAAATGAATCAGTAGTTGTCAGTGTATATTATATTTTTATCAGATTTTTTTTGCCCTAAAATGAGTTGCATATTCTTCTTATATTTAATTCAGACCTTATTAAAATAACAATGTTTGGCCAGACATTGTGGTACAGGCCTTTAATCCCAGCACTCTAAAAATCAGAGGCAGGCAAATCTCTGACTTCAAGGCCTGACTGGTCTACTGAATTCCAGAACAGCTGGAGCTATGTAAAGAGAACCTTTCTCAAAATAAAATAAAATAAATGACAAAGTCTTCCCAGTGGCATAAATAAATGTCAAATCCTACAGTGACATTACAGTCTTTTTTAAATGTAATACTAGTTCTTTGTTTTGATTCCTATAATGGGATTTTGCCAGTGAGCTGATGGCATAGTGTATAACCTGAAAGACGACTGCACATTTCTTCTCTCTTATCATAATAGTGCAAATTATTGCCTCGGGGATAGGGTCTCTTTTTTCTTTAATCTGTTTAATTCAAGCTGGCCATGTGGCTTGCTAGGAAATGGCACATTAGTACTCATGAAACGAGAGACCAAAATGCATTGGCATGTTAAAGCCTCTTTTGAAAATGTACCTGTGCTTATGTGAACAAGATCTGGCTTGAGAGAAACCACAGTGGCTTCAAGTCCATCCCCAGCAGCAGAATCACTAGCTGCTGCTTGACTTTTCCTCGGGACACATGAACAAGCATCTGCTGATCTCAAAGAGGGAAACAAAAGACAAAAGAAAAATTATACTGAAGTCTGATTTTGGTGAACCGAAGAGCATATTCAGGTTAATTAAAGAGCATGGCTGACTCATGGACCTTTATATCACCAAAAAGCCCACTCCGGTATGAATGATAACTTGAGAAAGCCTCATTCCTGGACCTCTGTTTCCCAGTTTGCAGGAAGCTCCAGCAAAGAGTCTTCTCTTTCTCAGCAATTGTTTGATGTTGCAGAAGAGGGTTCATGAATCTTGGAACTTTCTGAAATTCATGAGACTTGTAAACTTCCTTAGTTCCTGGGTCTTGGGAGTCTCCTTCTTTCTCGAGGTCAGAATGTTTTAAATTGGAGAAAACGAGCAAAGCTAACTACAGATAGTAGACAGTAGGTATACTACAGATAGTAGACAGTAGGTATACTACAGATAGTATACAGTAGGTATACTACAGATAGTATACAGTAGGTATAACTGAGACTAACAGAAGAACTGCCCAGCTGAGCTCAGCCTGGGTTACTGACCCACATTTTCATTAGATGAATAATATTGTAAGCCACTATGGCTTGGAGTGCTTTGCTGTACAGTAGCTAACTAGAACACATATCATCTCAGCTTTTTATTACTTTTAAAATCTAGATGAATTTCTTATTGAAAAAAGTAACAAAAGCTACGTGTATAAAATATCCATGCCTACTTAATTTTAGACTCTTTTCTGTGTTCATGGCTCTTGGAATACAGCCTGTATTCCCTGCTTTCCTGAACTCCTTCCCATAACAAGGCTTCATCTCTGTAGCACTGTGTTCAAGGACAATGGCCAGGACCACATCATAAAAATGGATCCAGTGCAGTGTCACATAACCTCCCAGCCATAAAATGATCTGTTCTGTGAAAAGCTCATATAGGCAGCCTCACTTTTTAGCCTGCCTCAAAGGTGTCTGAGAACTTGGGTTTGGGAAGATTTCTAACCCTTCCCTCGCTGACAATATTGCTCACTGTGCCAGCATTGTTTATATGATCAGCATGTTTTATACTGAACATCTGTTTTCCAGGAAGCTTGAATAAGTGCCAGGCAGGGGTGCCTATGTGACAAAGCCCAATAAAAATCCACTTGATGAATTATTATAAGCTCGTATGGTTGGTGGCCTTATGCATGTCTTGTTCCAACTTGTTTGTGACTCCATTAAGAGAGGACTTTTAGAAAAATAACTGTTGTTAGACTTTGTCCTATTTATCCATTACTTTGTATGGCTGTGCTTTGTTAGCTTTGACTGTAATAAATCATAGCCGTGACTGCATGCCTCTTAGTGAATCATCAGACCTAGGGGTGGCCAGACTAGGGGTGAACTCAGTGGTAGTCCACTTGCCTGGCATGAACAAGGTCATGAGTTCAATTCATAACACTGTAACAAAGAACCCATATGAGACTATTTTAGTCCAGCATACCTCTGTAATCTCAGTACCTTGGAAGGCAGAGTCATAAGATTGTGAGTTCAAATCTAGCCTGGATAACATGGTGACAACCTGTCTCAGAAAAAAAAAAATGGATCAGCAAGATGGCTCTGTAGTACAAATGCTTGCCATGCAAGCCTGGCAACGTGAGTTTACTCCCAAAATCTACATAAAGGTAGAAAGAGAGACCCAATTGCACAAAGTTATCCTCTAACACACACACACACACACACACACACACACACACACAAGAAGGAGGAGAAGAAGAAGAAAATTTAAAAAGAAGAAAAGATAAAAGTAGGGAGTGGAAAATAGCCCTATAGTAGAGCACTGTCTAACATGCAGGAGTGCCTGGATTCCATCCCTATCTCTGGAACAAAACAAAGCACTAGGGGAATCCCAACTTGGCTCCAAACTAGCGTTTACTACTCTGGAGTTACCAACTTGGTGCGTTACATTTTACCTTTGAGTTTCATTTGTAATTTTTTAAAAAATTTATTTATTTATTATGTATACAACATTCTGCCCCCATGTATGCCTGCATGCCAGAAGAGGGCCACAGATCTCATTACAGATGGTTGTGAGCCACCATGTGGTTGCTGGGAATTGAACTCAGGACCTCTGGAAGAGCAGCCAGCACTCTTAACCACTGAGCCATCTCTCCAGCCCGAGTTTCATTTGTAATTAAAGTCAGATAAGGCTGTTATGACCAGGTGCTATGACAAACCCTGGAAAGCTTGAAGCAGGAGGATGAAGAGTTTAAGGGCATAGCAAAAGCCTGTCTCAAAATAGGACAATGGAGCATGCTCAAGAACCACTCATCCTTATTTCTCATTTGCCTGGATAGTTTCTTCTGCCCTACATATTCCTCCAGAATCACTCCTAAAGTTGGCCAAAAGCAGGGCCTTTCTGGCAGTGGACAACAGCCTCACTGTTCTGCCTGAACATTCAATACCCGAGACTCTGGAGGCCAAGTGCTTCCCAACTCCATCTAGGTACAGAGTAAGTCGAAGTGCAGAAAGCCTACGCAGGGATACCCTTTTTATGTTTGATTTTGGGTGCAATGAACCCATTAGAAGAAGAGATACCTGGACAGACTTTCCCAACATTGCCACACTACAGCTCAGTCTGGCAGCTGGTGGAGGCCCAGTGCCACAGCCGAATTCCATGTACCTGAGTTGGGTGAGGGGTGAAGGAGTGTTGCATTTAACTCATAGGAAATACAGCAGTAAATAGCAAACAAAACAATAGGACACATGGTGTGCGAGGCCATGGAGGAAAATCACTGTCTCCAGGCCATGAACAAGGGCCTCTCAGAGCTTTTCAGTTTCTATTGAGCATGGAAAATTCTGCAGCCATCCTTAACAGCAGCTGGATGTGGTGGATTCCTGGCACCTGACTCCTCTCCTTTCATCCTCACAGCTGTCTGAGATGCCTTTCAGCTGCTATCCTGAGACCTTTCTTTCTGACTCCATCAGCCATGGCATTATGAAACCAATCTGCTTTACAACACAAAGCGTACATATAAATGAAACAATTGTTTCACTAAATAATACTTCATGTATATAAAACAGAATAAACATGTAACTAAGTTCAGACAACATGAACTTATGAATATTGAATCACGTTAAAATGTTCTTTGATAAGTGAAACAAAACTCAGGAGAAATGAATTTAATGGAGCTTTTCACCTCAGACCACAAGAGATCAAGGCTGCATGGAAATCTGTAACATTGTTGAGTTTATATTTAGACTAACTTTTCCTCTTTTTCATTTTGCTTTATTTTTAATTGATAAATAATAACTGTACATATTTATATGGTAAATTATGGTATATCAATCACATATACATCATATAATGATTAAATTAAGGTGATTAGAATAACTGTCACATCAAACATTTATCATTCTTTGTGGCCACATTCAAAATACTTTCTTAGATATATTGAAATATACAATATAATATTGATACAAGAAAAATGAAATTAATAGGTCAATAGCAAAGGTGTGGAATCAATATAATATCCATCACTTAGCTGAATAAATGGAGGAAATGTGATTCCTATACACAAGAGAATACTGTCCAGCCATAAAAAGAAAGGAATCCTGTCATTTTTAACAATGTGAATGATATTAAAGATTGTTGTGCTAAGTGGCATATGTCAGGCATAAAATGACACGATCCCACTCATACTTCAAATATCAAGAAATTATTTGCATAGAAGTTAAGATTAAGACAATGGTTACCAGAGATTGAAGAGGAGAGGAGAAAAGTAGGGAAGTGGTTAATCAGTGAAAGCAACATCACAGTTAAGAGGAATGAGTTTGAATATTCTACTACACAGTACAGTGATTAAAGATTTTTAAACTAGCTACAGCTTAACCTGAGTTCACAATAAGCAATTAGCACATACTTTCTGCTATTTAAATAGTCACTATTCTGGAACAATGCATGCCCAATCTCTGACCCTAACATGTAAAACAATTGATTGTGGCACCAAAAGTTATAAGGGCAAAATCTGTAAGAAATTCTGCATATGTCTTACCTTCCTAGAAACTCAAAAAGTTATTAGCATATTATTGTCTTTGAAAAATCATACAATAAAAGGAAATAGGTATAATTTTCATTGAATATATATATTTTTTTAATTTATGTATTTATTTATTAAAGATTTCTGTCTCTTCCCCACCGCCGCCTCCCCTTTCCCTCCCCCTCCCCCCCACCCACTCCCCCCCCCCCCCCACCCCACCACCAACAACGAGTCCCCCCCCCCT
>NW_026068001.1:2991891-3049627 GCF_014885135.2 Alexandromys fortis
ATCTTCTCCCAGTCAGTGGGTTGCCTTTCTGTCTTAGCAACAGTGTCCTTTGCTTTACAGAAGCTTCTCAGTCTCAGGAGGTCCCATTTATTCAATGAGGCCCTTACTGTCTGTGCTGCTGGGGTTATACGTAGGAAGTGGTCTCCTGTGCCCACGTGTCATTGAATATATTTTAATTGTAGTATATAATCTCTTCTATTATTAGATCTTGTTAGATCAAAGAGAAAATGAAAACAAATATGTTAATATTTTAAAAGGTAAAAATGACGCAATTTAAGAGATGGCTAAGCAGGTAAGAGAATATATTTCTTTTCAGAGGACTCAAGTTTAGTTCCCAGTACAAATATCAGGTGGCTCACAACTGTAACTCCCACTCCAGAAACTCTGACCCTCTCTTTTGGCAACTACAATATTTCCTTTCATATGCACATACTAATCCACACACGCATAATGTTATTAAAAACAAAACAAATCTTTTTATAGGTGAAAGCAATCTTTTCTGATCTGCCTATTTCTTTGCTGAATTTTATACATGTGTTTGAATGGATGTATCCTCCAGTTTTGGTTTTCCCCTTCTTATTACTTTTTGTGTTGGTTTATTTTGTTACATAAGAGTCTTCCTAGTGAATTTTTTTCACTTGATTTTATGTTCCCTCATTATTCTTCATGGTGCAGGCAACTACAGTAACAGATACAAAGATTTGACAACAGCCACAATTTTTTTTCAGTACAATGATTGATTCAAAGTGGATCAAAGACCTTATGGTAAAGTTGGACATTTTGAAATCACTAAAAAATAAAATAAAACAAAACAGGTCAAACCTTTCAAGTTATAGGCATAAGCAATGACTTTCTGAAGAGGACTCCAATATCTTAGAAAAGTATAGAAGCATATTAGCTGTGTTTTAATAAATAAAGCTTGCCTAAAGATCAGTGAAAAGCAGCCACACTAATCAGCCATTCAGGCCAGGCAGTGGTGGCACATGCCTTTAATCCCAACAGCTACGCTAGTCAGCCATAAAGCCTGGGCGGTAGTGGTGCATATCTTTAATCCCAGTACTAGAGGGATGAGACAGGAATTCACTCTCATTCTTAATAGGAGGATTTACGGAAGCAGGATTGCCTATTTTTGGTCTGAGGTAGAGGTAAAAACCAGTGGCTGGCTTCTTTGCTTTTCTGATCTTCAGGTTGAACCCCAATATCTGACTCTGGGTTTTTATTATTCTTGTTTGGAAAGAAAACCAAGGATTAGCAAATGGAACTACATGAAAATAGGAGGCTTCTTAAAAACAGTCACCAGAGTGAAGAGAAAGTCTACAGGATTGAAATTTCTTTTTACCAACTACACATTATACAGAGGACAAATATCTAAGGTATATAAAGATCTGTTAAAAAATTAAACACCAAATATATTATCTAATTAATAAATAAGCTAAATGTCAAAACAATAAATATAAATGGTCAATAAATATTTGAAAAATTATTCAATATCTTTGTAGGATTGTTGAATTAGGAGCGGCGGGGCTGCGTCCCCAGCACCCGGCCGCCCGCATGGCTAACTTATGCCCCGAAATAATTACACGGAAACTGTATTCTTTCAAACACTGCCTGGCCTGGCTAGTTCCAGCTTCTTATTGGCTAGCTCTTACATATTGTTCTAACCCATTTCTAATATTCTGTGTAGCCCACGAGCTGGCTTACCAGGGAGCATCTTAACCTGCGTCTGTCTGGAGCGGGAGAATCATGGCGACTTCTCAACTCAGCTTCTTTCTCCCAGAATTCTCTTCTGTCTACTCCGCCTACCTAATTTTCTGTCCTATGGGGGCCGAGGCAGTTTCTTTATTATAATTAACCAATGTCCTTCCTCCATCATAGGATGATTATCCAAAAACAGAAAGAAGATGAGTAGGGACAAAGGAAGAAAAGAAGAAGAAACAGCAGCAAATGATGATGGGGACTTGGAACAAGAGGAGCCTTTATTCACTGATAGTAGGATTGTAAACGTGTACAACTACTGTAGAAATCTATATGCAGATTACCCAAAAACATTGAAACTAGAACTAACATATGAAATAGTGTGAAGGACCAAATATTTGAACCTATTTTATCCTGTTTGAAGGCCCAAGAGTTTGTGATTATTTAAAGTTGTTAATAATAACTGTGGCTACACACCTTAACCTAGGGTGTGGTTATTTGGGATTTTGGACATTAAGATGGTCCATGGAGATAAATCCACTCCACCCTGACCTAAGTTCAAGAAAGATCAAGCCTTCTTTTGCTCCTTCTTTTGAAATAAGAAGTTTGGCCTTGAAAGTGACTGCCTTGAGGATACTTGATCTAGGATGGGTTTACTGCCTAACAACAAAATGCTTTTCTCATAAATTAGTGGCTTGATGTCTCAAAGTATTAAAACAAGTAACTGTTCTAGCTGTTCTTTGTATCATGTTAAAGCAGTATTTTGCCTTCTCCCCCCCCCCTTTTGTATTGGGTTATAAATGTTATGGTTTTTGTCTCTTTAAGAGGCAAGCCACGCCTACTCCTGGTGACCCCTGCTCCCCTCTTCGCCATCTTGAATCTCTTACTGTTCCCTCTTTGCGTGCACGTGTCTTTCCGCTTCTCCTCTTCTCTGTCTTTCTCTTCTCTTCTCCTTCTTCCCCCATGCTCTCTCTTTCCTCTAAGTAATAAATACTCAATTCTATTCTGTATGATGTGGCTTCCTTCTACCTGCCACCTGCTCATACCCGCCCGCATGGCAGGACCAGCTTGCTCAGCCCCTGGCCACTGGGAAACTGCACCAGGTGGGACCTCTGGGAACCAGCAGCTGTCTCTGTTTGGGACTGGCTGCTCCCAGTGGGACTGGCTGCTCCCAGAGCCTTCTGCCTGCCACCACATGGCCCGCTGGGGACCTGCCAGCATTTTTAAAAATTAAAAATAAATGTGTATGGAAAATTAAACACAGACAAACTCAGAATTCAGAACTCAAAAGTCAAAACTCAGTTTACAAGAGGCACTGAGTTGCTCTCCCAATACTATTTTATGTTTCTATTGGGGGCCAGCCTCAAAAAAATTACCTTTCTTCCAGAGTGGAGGCATAGAAATTTAGAAATACAGTAAGGAATACAAAGGTGTGGAACAAAATTAATAAAACTCAGAAACAGATAGGATAGTGTTGGGACAGAATTTCAGTGAGTACTGAAAATTCGTCTGTGTTTAATTTCCAATAGTTTAATATACCCCTGATTTCAAAAGGTAGGAGTAGAACAAAAGGACTGCATTAACATACAAATTGAAAGTCACAGGGTACATTCATCACTCACGCCCTTGGCTCATGCCCTAGAACAAATACTCTAGAGGCAAACCACTCCCTGGGTAGAATCCTAAATTATTTTCATAAAGGGAACTGGAACTTAGTTGGATCCTTAGACTTTTGTTTTAGGTAAGAACCAACTACTTCCCTATTTCAGGAGCATGAGGTCTGGCAATTAGCCACACCTGTTGACAATACCCTTGAAAGAGCAGAACTCTGATTTGCAACTAGGTGAGACCTTTGTTTAAGTTAGAAGTACAATAATCTCAAAATAAAAACAAATCCTAAACTCTCTGACCTTTGGCCTCTTTGGCCTCCACGTGCCTCTGTGATTCTTTCTTATCTCTGTTCTTTCTAATCTTCTCACCCCTACTCTGGAACTTACAAACTCTTCAAGGCTAGTATCACAGCAGAAGTCACCCACAAAAGGTGGCCCATGATATATGGTGCCCAACAGGGGGTGACTCCCTACATATGGTGCAGGAACATGGCACTTAGGACTCATGACAGATAATGCACAGATGTTTGGCCAGTGGTACAGGGGGGAAATATGATGGACATTGCCCATAAATGAGACACTGCAGATGTAAGAATAAAAGGTGAGTGCTCGTGTAAATATAGAAAATTAACAGAAATGGGCAATGATTGTATTGGGAGTAAAGCTATAAATATTTGTAAATATGGGACAAGAAATAGTATTCAACTAAGTACAGTTCCTTAGATGTATTTTGAAAGCCAAAACAGCTGAAGGTGGAGCAGAAACAAATGCAAAAATTTTTAGAGTTTGTAAATTGTATAAACAGTATACATCCTCCACTCCAGCTCTGGGCTGTTCCTAGACTCTGAAAGGCTGAAGTGCAGCCCTGCCTTCATCTCCAAAAATAGCCAGTGCTATGGTTGTATAGCTGTATCTGCTGCAACTGAGTGGGTGGAAGAATTATGGAAGCACAGGACACAAGGTGTGCCATACAAAGTCAGGCTATGGTCACAGAGCCACAGCCTCTGCTTGTTGTTGAGTGAGTGGGAAGAGAGAAGGGAGCTCAGGGCACACAGTCCTGCAATGGCCTGGGTTAACACTGAGATTGTATCAACCCACACACACGCACGCAATGAAGGCAGCTCAGTCTGGCCTGTACCGTGCTGCTGTGGAGCCAGGAAAAGCATATGACAAAAAAGCTTGGATGGCTGTGCCCAGAGCCGGTTGGCAGGAAATGGCTAGAGGCAACATGGCCTGATACAGAAATTTTGTGATTCTCCTAATTTTGTGATTACAAGATTTAAAATAAAAAAAAGCAGAGGTAACTAAAAGTAAAAAAAAAAAAAAAAAAAAAAGCAATGTGACTATACCTACCTAAGCTTGTGAATGTGGCAGTCTCAGAGATGCCACATTGATGGACACCTAAAAACCTGAGCTAAATTTGCCAGCTGGTCACAATTTGTGGCAGGACCACTGAGCATAGCTGGCACCCAGCCCAGGCACAGCAGGCAATGAGGGACTAGCTTCCTGATCCGAAGTTCCTGGTTGGACCTGGTCAAGCAGCAGAGAGCTTGACGTGCACCCCACTGCACAGCCCAGAATCAGCTGAGAGCCACACACAACACAGCCCTGCACAGCCCAAACAGGTGTCTGTAAAAATGTAAATGAGCAAGTTGAACATGTCAGCTAGGCAAATATACAGTTTAGATTAGGAAAATAGCTTATAAACTTTCAACAAAATATCTAATGGCTATGGTCCTATGGACTGTTATTTACAAAGGATCTTAAGCCCCTCCATAAAACTATTAAGGGGAATAATGATTCTAATTCCTCGAAGCAGCTTATGAAAGCTGCTAAACAAAATACTATCAAATAAAATAAACAAAATAAAAAAGCATGCAATTAATGTGCTCATATTACACAACTTCAAATAAATAAATAAATAGATAGATAAATAAATAGATAAATAAATAAATAAATAAATAAATAAATAAGGAGGATTAAACCATCAGTCACTACATAATGCCTTAAATCATTCTCTTTTAACTCTAAGCTCCTTAAATCTGTATATCCGTGAGCAGTCTGCCACAGATAGATTTTGGTATGATGACACCAAGGCAAAATTTGCTAAAGCAAGGTAGAAGGACCCTTGCACTGGCTTGTGGAAAGGATACAACCTGTATTAATTTGGGGTCAAGGATATGTCTGTGATTTTTTTACAGGAAGAAAACAAAGTTTGATGATATGACTATGTGTACAGCAGAAAGATTTCTAAACCAGTATTCCTTACTTACAACATCATGCTGCAGTCTGAGAAAGGAAAAAAGATTGTGTTGATGACTGTTGACTCCTAGTTTCTTGGTGGACCTGATGCACAAACTTTCAGATCTTGGTACATCTTGTTTACTTTGGAGCCAGTTCAAGGACACTGACTAAATATTTGACAGTTTACCCACACTTTATCTTAGGACACAGAACTCATTTTGCCAGTGTGGTATTCAATCTGCTGTCCTCAATATTCCTCTCTGGGTTAAAAAGACTCATTACAAGGAGTGACTGAAAGCTCTCATCAGAAATGAAGAGGGTAGGGTAGCCTAAAGGTTTTTGCTGCTGCTCAGACTGGGACAATTACTTAAAAGTAGTAATGCAGTTGGACTCTCACCCATCACAGAAAGTTTTTCTTGTCTTTTGATTAGAACAGCTTTAAGAGAATTGTGGTTTGACACATTGCATATTAATTGTTAATTTCTACACTAGAATTATGATATTGACCTGTTAATGTTTATAACTGCTTTGTTTCACTATAAAATGTTACTGATTAAAAAAGATTAAAACTGGTTTAAGAGAAGTTTGACATTACCAGTAAGTTCTTGGATTTACCATGTTTAATAAGACAAATTTAGATTTTAATACAGCTAAAAAGTGTTAATTCAAAAAAACAAATTCCAAAGGGCATTCCCACCTCTGGTGATCTTCCACTCCTTTAATTGGGAGATACTGTAGCTGTAGGAGCATGTGTATCACAAAACATTATCTGTTGACACATGACTATCTCATTATTGGTAAACTCTCTTGACAAAAAGTTGACTCAAAGGCATAAGGTACCTAAAAATACACTCTCCCTTAACCCTTTGCTTACCGAGGTTGGCAATCAGAGATGGGTAAGACCTTTTTTCCCTCAGGTTCTACCAAAGACAGGTAAGTCTAAAAAAACAGCAAAAAATGTTCACCTAAGGCAGACATGATAATCTGTCCTGTAGCAAAAGCTCAGGCTTTATAAAAATTAATAAAAAGGGAGGAATATGTGGAGGCCCAAAAATGTGAGCCTATTCCAACTTGTCTGAAGATCAGAGAGTTTGCACTTATTCAAGGTTGTTAAGAACCTAACATTTCTAATCCTCGCACCCTTACCCTGAAACATACAAACTCACCACAGATAGGATTGCAGTAAAAGTCACCCCAAAAATGTGGCTCACAACAACATAGGTATACCTTTCTTGGGTATATACACAAAGGAATCTAAGTTAATACACACCAGAGATACTTGCACATCCATGTTTCATGCTGTAGTACTTAAAATAACCAGGAAATTCAACCAGCCAAGATGCCTGTCAACAGATGAACACATATAAAAATGTGGTATGTATGCATAATGGAATATTATGCCACTACAAAAAAAACTGAAATCATCACATTTTCAACAAATGGATACAATTGTAAACTAAAATCTGGTTTTATCTTCTATTGTATCTCATCCCATGGCTAGCCCCATTTCATAGGTCCAATAATAACATTTTTTTTCTCCTAGACACCTGCCTTCTTACCTCCCTTAAGAAACAAATGCCTGACATTTCCGGGATGACAGTGATGAGAACGCTATACCACCCGCTGAACATGCGCCCACCAACACCCAGCTCTCCCCTCCCCACCCATGTCACCCTATGCCTGCAGGAAGTAACCAGACTTGAGTCTGCACCCCGGTTTTTCCAAAGAAAGCCTATTACTTCAACTTCCTGTCACCCCTATATCCAAAGAGTCTGGAATGTTAAGTCTGGAGTGTAACTCCAGCCCCTGGCATCCATCCCAGCCCCCGTGACCTGGGCATATATTGGTCTGGACTCCAAATCCCAGCATGCCAGGTCCTGACAGGGTATTTAAGTGGGCTCCCAGAGGAGAAACACATGGTTCTGGGTTTGCTTGTGCTCCCCGCTTTCCTGTTTCCCCACCATGCGCTCAGCCACCTGAGAGCACCATACTTAATAAAATGATGGGCATTTTAATTTGGTTTGATTTGACCTAATTGGATTTTCTTGTGCTGGTGGAGCTGCCCCTTCTTAGGATTTTTGTCTTAATGGGAATATACCACCTGAGAGAAAATATTCACAAGCCACCTAGCAGAGAACTTCCCACCAGTGTGACAAATACATGAGAAAACCAATTTATAAAGAAAAAGAGGTTTATTTCTGTGCACCATTTTGGGGTTTTCAGTGGTTGAAAGGCTCAAGTGGAGTTTGTTGTGAGGCAGTACATCACAGCAGGGAGCACTCAGAAGAATATCTCATAGTGTTGATGCAAAGAAAAAGTGATGAAGAGACCCATGGGCCTACAGTCTCTGTCATGAGCCAGCCTAGAAGGATCGCCTACTGGCCCCACCTCTTAAAGTTTCTATAACCTTCCTACAGCATCACAGACTGTAGAACAAGACTTTAACACATCTGTCTGTGGAGGACATTCTAGGTCTAAACTATAGAATCACATAGCCACCAAAGACTTAAGATGTAGAACATGTTTTTGAAATCTCAAAAATTAATAATAGGAACAGGGAAATAACTTAGTGAGTAGCAGCACTTGACACACAAGAATAACAACCTGAGTACAGATCTCTGGATCCCATGTAAAAGTTGGACACCATGGTACATGTTTGTGATCCCAGTACTCCTACAGCGAGTGGGAGGTAGAGACATGAGAATCCCCTAAACCTTGGAAGCCAGTGAATCTGCAATAGGAAGCATGGGAGAATCAAGAGGGATCGTACCTTGACAAAATAGAAAAAGAGGACCAGTTCCCAAAAGCTGTCCTCTGACCTCCACAAACGGACTATGGCACAGAACAAGTAACATTGTATGTACACATACACAGAAATAAATGAATACGTTTCTTAAATCAGCAATAAATAACAAACATTATCAAACTCTTCACCAAGAACACAAAGACAGCTAATAAGTATATGCTGTCCTTAGCCTCTCTTCTCATCAATGTTTAACCAAACTCCTCACTTCCCTAACACCATCCCCATTGCCTCCCACCTTCCTTTTTCCTCCCCCAGCCCTGTCTTCCTATGAACAGTATCCTAGCAAGGTACTCCCAAACCTTGTGCAAAGTCAGGCAACCTGATTTGATCCTCACAGTTTATTCCCATCTACTCCATGCTGTGAACCTCATCTTAGTATCCAGGGGAAGTCAATCCCGGACACTTAAATTGTCCCAAGTCAAGTAAAAGCTGAGAAGTAGGGCAAGGTGGTAAAGAAAAGAGGGGCTTTCAGCCTTACAAAGAGAACTGAACACAGCTGTGTACAGCAGGGTTCCTTCCGCTGCTGCCCTCATCAAGCTATAGAGGCCACCAGCTTCTTTCTACTTTCTTGTTCTCAGATCAGCAAGAAATGGACTAATTTGTGGTTTTCTATTCCTTAAGCAGCAAAAAGCTTTCAAATCAGTGTTAAATGTGGTGCCTAATGGCCAGCAAGCTAACCTCTAGCTATCTCACTATGGAATTTGCTGAAAGTCAGGGAGTATGACTGGTTAAGTGCCGAACAGATTAGCAGCTTCAGAGAAGGGGAAGTTAGTGTGGGGTGGTGGTGGTGCATGTGTGTGTTAAACTCTGTATATGTATGTGTTATGAGGTTTGTGTTGTGGGGTGTTTCTATATGTGGTATAAGGCGTGTATGAGAGAGAGAAAAAAGAGAGAGATGGGGTTGTGCGTATATATGTGTGTTAAGGAGGATGGAGATAGGGGTACAGTGTGTGTTAAACTCTGTGTGTGTTATGGGGTTTTGTTGTGAAATATATGTGCTGTGAGATGTGTGTGTGTTTGATGTGGGGTGGTATGTGCATGAGGGTTGGGAAGAGGAGTGTGGTGTGTGTGTATCTGTATGTTATGAAGTGTTTGTTATTTGTGTGTGTTGTGTAGTATATGTATATGTGATGTGAAGTGTGTGTGAGATGTGGGGTGGTGTGCATGTGTGTGTTTGCAGGGGTTGTAGGATAGAGATTTGGGATAGGATGCATGTGTTTGTATGTGTATTAGACTCTGTATATGTCTTGTGGCGTTCATTTTGTGAGGTGTTAAATGTGTGTGTGGAGTGCATATCTATGTGGTGTGAAGTATGTGTGTATTATGTGTGATGGAGTAGGGTGGGATGAAGCAGATGTGTATATGCATATGTTGGTGGAGGTATGCAAGGTGTGTTTTGTGTGTGTATGTGTGTTTTCCACAGGGACAGATGTACCCAGAATAAAAACAGTGGAGGGTGGAGGCCTTCAGGATTCTTTGAAACTCCCAGGTGGAACCTAGGTCCTACACACATCCTGCATGGACTTTTCCTGCCCAGCTGGGATATCCTGTGTTTGTCAAAAGGACTACACAGGGAAGCCATAACCATTGTCCTTCCTGAAATCTGCCAGTGTGCCCCTCCCCAGACTGAGGCAGCCGCCCCATGCAGAGGAAGAATGACTTTGGAAATGCGTTATCAGCATCCTCCATGGATTTCCTCATCTCCTGCCCAACCCCATTAGCTGCTAGCTCCTTAGCATCCTCAGACAGAAACCTCAGAGGCTGGGATAGGGTCAGCATCCTGCGGCCAGTTGCTTTTGACAGTTTCCTTTCTGGTCAAGCCTGGTCTCTGTGCTGCTGACTGTTCCTCTCACCACCGCAGCTGCAGCGCAGAAAGCGGGATGGAGCCCCTAGCTGGAGCTGACACTGCCACCTTCCACCAGCGCTGGCCAGCCCGGCTGCTGCTGTGGGTCTCAACCCTGAGCTGTTCTTTCTCCTCACCAGCTTCTCTCCCTCCGTCCCTGGTACCCCGAGTCAGAAGCAGCTACACTCTGGAAAGGACGTTCCTCGGTCTTGATAAATGCAATGCCTGCATCGGGACATCCATTTGTAAGAAGTTCTTTAAAGAAGAAATAAGGTCAGAATCTCCATGAAATAATTCTGAGGAGCAAATTAAGCTTCTCTTAGTGTGAAGAGATCTAATTTACGGGTGGGAGCTAGAGGAAGGCATTTAACAGTGGTAACTGCTTGACATAGAAGGGCAAGGGTGGAAGCCAAATTCTAGCCCTAAATGCTAAAATATAAGGTTCCACTTGAAACTGAAGGCTGAAATTTCTTTTCTATGACTGGGGTGGCCTGAGACTGTTGAGTTTTCCTACTCATTCCTCATAATGGGAAGAATAAAGTATATAGGAAGCTACTATGTGGCAGACATTTTAAACCATTCCAATCTCAGGTGTTGACAGTTTGCACCATTATTCAGACATTACAGACATGGCAGGATTAAGGGACTTGCACTAGGCAGACCTGGGATACAAAGACAGTTTGCTCCAACATTTCAGAGCCTGTCTTCTGCTGTGTGATAATGATCTGAGGAAAATCGGAGTTTAGTTCATGAGAGATGTGTGTCTCTCATCAGAAAAAGGCATTCGTGCCGATCAGTACACAGTCACAGGAAATTTAACAAGGCTAGAAAATAGCTGGGACTACGTGGGAGCAGCCACCATAACTTTCCCCCTTGTGTTCTAGGTGGGCAGGAGAAAGGACAATATTACAAATAATGATGCAGGCCAGAGTACAGAAGTGCCAGACAGGGGACACTGATTACAGAGAGAGATTTTCTGGGGAGAGGACTTCTGAGCAAGGTCTTTCAGGGTGAACTGCGGATTTTACAAGGGGAAGGCAGAAGAATGATCATAAACATGAGTAGAAGTGTGTGGGGAGAGATGAGAGGTATTAGTGGCTGAAGCCCTGGGTATAGGTGGATATGGGCAGAGGAGAAGCCTGGAATGACACGTGAGGCACAGTCTCTTTAATGTTTAAATTTTTAATGTTTAAAAATTTAATGTTTAAAAATTTCCAAGAAATGGAAAACTTAGCTTTCAGTATTTTTCAGAACCAAAGACCTTTTGACCGACACCCTTTCTCCTCTTCTCACCTCACTGAAACCTAGCCTTCTGCCCGTAAGATGCTGTGACCAAACAAAAGGCATAAGCAATAATATACAACCTCTCCATTAGCCAGATATCTATGATTGTTACACTAAGTTACTAAAAAGAAACAATAGAAAAGTTCAATCAAAAATGTTAAATTTCTTTTTCTATTTTGCTTTTTTATTACTACATATTCATTCTACAAAATAATGGGCTTCCTTATAACATTGCCATGCACGTATATTATGTGCCTTAGTAGTGTATATTCCATTACTTTTTCTTGAGCGCCTCTTCCCAATAACCTTCCTCTTCTCAAATCGTTCCTCTTTATTTTTATTTCATATATTTTTTTAAAAAAAATTAGGTCCACATGTGAGAAAAATGTGGTATTTGTTTTTCTGAGTCTACCTTATTTGATTTACTATGATGATCTTCAATTTCATCCATTTTCCTAAAAATGACATAATTATGTTATTCTTTATGGTTGCATAAAACTCCATGTATATGTGTGTGAGAGAGACAAAGACAGTGACAGAGACAGAGAGACAGAGAGAGGAAGACGAGAGAGCGAGAACATTAAACTTAATTTTTATTTTATTTCATGCTTGTGTGTGTTTTGCCTGCATGTGTGTCTGTGCATCAAATGCATGGCTGATACTTGAGGAAGCCAGAACATGGGGATAGATCCTCTAGGACTGTAGTTACAGACAGTTGGCTGCTGGGACTCCAATCTGGTTCTGCTCTAAAAGTGCTTTCTTAACACCGAGCTATATCCCTAGATCTATTAAACTTCCTCTTATAATTTTAGATGTTTTAGAGAATTTATGTGGACATTTGGTATTAAGAATTTTCGGTTTCTGTTTTCTTCTTCCTGGTGATGAAATGAAAACGCAGAGCCTTTCAAATGCAGCCAAGTGCTCTCCGGCTGACTAAAGGCTTTGTGAAGGTTGCAAAGTTGAACGATCCCTAATTAGGACTGCTCTGCTGCAGACAATGGGAAAGATGCTAAGCTGGGAGATAAAAATCCATGTTTCAGGGGGATCTTCCAGAAAGTCATAGGCAGGGTGGCCTGGGGTTGCTCTTAGGGACTGAAGAACCAGAAGAGAGATCACTTCAGAAAAAGAGGGCAGGAAAAAAAACATCTGGATTCACCTCTGTGTTCATTTTGTTGACTGATGAATTGTGAAAGGAAATACAGAGATGTTGAATTTGAACTCAGAAATTCCCACCTAGGAAGTGGGGTGCAGAGAACCAAGAACATAGTGAAGTGTGCTGATTACTCTGAGAGAGCAGCAAATGAAGATACAGATCCAGTTTAAACTGGGAAAGAAAGGGACTGCAGGATTCCAAAGAACAGCTCTAGGCTCCCGCCCTCCTTCATCAAATTCTAGATGCTTTTTCATGCAACACTCTTTCTTTAGAATTTAAGACATTCCATATGTACCTAAAGAGGAAGTATGCAGATGGACACAGGAAAACATCAAACATGGCAGGCTGGTGGGATTAC
The DNA here is from genome assembly GCF_014885135.2 of Alexandromys fortis. Lineage (NCBI taxonomy): Eukaryota > Metazoa > Chordata > Mammalia > Rodentia > Cricetidae > Alexandromys > Alexandromys fortis. Next base: position 3,004,885 of record NW_026068001.1, read on the forward strand.
AGCACTCTATGCTGAGAATGTTTAACCTCAACATAAAGAGACAAAAAATGTATGGACTTGCTCATCCCCTGCTTCACTACCTTGTCAACTTCCAATATCCAGGAGGATAACTATTGTTTTTCTTTGGATTCACCTTCTTATTTAGATTCTCTAGGATCACGAACTATAGGCTCAATGTCTTTGTTTATGGCTAGAATCTGCTTATGAGTGAGTGCATGCCATATTCCTCTTTTTGGGTCTGGGTTATCTCACTCAGTAAAGTGTTTTCTATTTCCATCCATTTGCATGCAAAGTTCAAGATGTCATTGTTTTTTACTGCTGAGTAAAACTCTAAAGTATATATGTGCCACACATTCTTTATCCATTCTTCTATTGAGGGGCACCTAGGTTGTTTCCAGGTTCTGGCTAATTACAAATAGTGCTGCTATGAACATTGTTGAGCAAATGCTTTTGTAATATGATTGGGCATCTCTTGGGTATATTCCCAAGAGTGGAATTGCTGGATGCTGAGGTAGGTTGACTTTCAGTTTCCTGAGAAACCACCACACCGATTTCCAGAGTGGTTGCACAAGTTTGCATTCCCACCAACAATGGATGGGTGTTCCCCATATTCCACAACCTCTCCAGCATAGGTTATCATTGGTGGTTTTGATTTTATCCATTCTGACAGGTGTAAGATGGTATCGCAAAGTTGTTTTGATTTACATTTCCCTGATTGTTAAGGAGGTTGAGCATGACTTTAAGTGTCTTCTGGCTATTTGAACTTCTTTTGTTGAGAATTCTCTGTTCAGCTCAGTGCCCCATTTTTAATTGGGTTAATTAAAATTTTAGTGTCTAGTTTTTTGAGTTCTTTTTTTTTCCTTTTTTTTTCTTTTTCTTTTTTTCTGACTCCCAGGTTTTTATTATTAAGACCAATTCGAGTCACACCACACTACCCGGTACAACTGACCCCTTGTCAATGTGACACACAAACACATCATCATTAAGCCACACCTTTTCTTTCTTAATTCATTCCCAAGATCTCACATTAAAAAATAAAAATAACTTTAAAAGTCCCACAGTCTTTGCAGAATCAAATATTAAAATTTCAGTCTCTTTTAAATATCCAATCTCTCTAAAAATTCAAAATCTCGTTTAAAAGATCAAAATCTTTCCATTGTGGGCCTCTATAAAAAATCATAAGTAAATTCGATATCTTCTTCAAGACGAAAGAATCAGGGCACAGTCACAACCTGAACCAAACTCCAATAGTGTAAATAAGTCCATGTCCACTGTCTGGGATCCACTCAGGATCTTCTGGCCTCCCCCATGGAGCTTGAGTCACTTCTCCAGGTCCGCCCTCTGCAGCAGGCACAGCTTGTCTTCTGGGTTCTGGCTGACTTCACCTACTGATGCTGCTTGGTGGTCATCCCTTGGTACCGGCATCTCCAAAATGCTGAGGACGCTTGCTGCAGCTGGGCTGCACTTTTACCAATGGCCTCTCCTGGATGCTCACAGTGCGAAGCCCCAACTGTTCTCCGTGACCCCTTCATGCCTTCAAAACCAGGACCACCTGGGTGACTTGCACTACCAAGTTCTGCTGCCGGCACAAAGTACAGCTTTGGCTGCTTCTGGAACACAGCTTGTGTATGGCTGACTCTGAGGAAACACTTCCCAGAAGATTTCACCTCGGTGATGCTGGCCTCTTACAATCACGGCTAATTTCTTAGCTCCAGCCGAGCAGCATCCATTATTGCCAGTGATGCAAAGGTTTCACTTCAGCGTTGCCAGTCTTTTGTTAATCGTGCTGAATCTTCAGCCCTGGCTGACCGGAACAACAGAATCTTTTTTATTCTTTTTATTATTATTTTTTCTTTTTTTATTATTCTTTTTTTTATTTATTAAAGATTTCTGTCCCCTCCCCGCCACTGCTTCCCATTTCCCTTCCCCTCCCCCATCAAGTCCCCCTCCCCCGATCAAGTCCCCCTCCTCATCAGCTCAAAGAGCAATCAGGGTTCCCTGCCCTGTGGGAACTCCAAGGACCACCCACCTCCATCCAGTAAGGTGAGCATCCAAACTGCCTAGGCTCCCACAAAGCCAGTACGTGCAATAGGATCAAAAACCCATTGCCATTGTTCTTGAGTTCTCAGTAGTCCTCATTGTCTGCTATATTCAGTGAGTCCGGTTTTATTCCAGGCTTTTTCATACCCAAGCCAGCTGGTCTTGGTGGGTTCCCAATAGAACATTCCCATTGTCTCAGTGTGTGGGTGCACCCCTCGCGGTCCTGAGTTCCTTGCTCGTGCTCTCTCTCCTGGTGCTCCTGATTTGGACCTTGAGATTTCAGTCTGGTGCTCCATTGTGGGTCTCTGTCTCAGTCTCCTTTCATCGCCTGCTGAAGGTTAATATTCAGGAGGATGCCTACATGTTTTTCTTTGGGTTCTCCTTCTTATTTAGCTTCTCTAGGATCACGGATTATAGGCTCAATGTCCTTTATTTATGGCTAGAAACCAAATATGAGTGAGTACATCCCATGTTCCTCTTTTTGGGTCTGGCTTACCTCACTCAGGATAGTGTTTTCTATTTCCATCCATTTGTATGCAAAATTCAAGAAGTCCTTACTGTCTGTGCTGCTGGGGTTATACGTAGGAAGTGATCTCCTGCGCCCATTTGTTGTAGAGTACTTCCCACTTTCTCTTCTATCAGGTTCATTGTGTTCAGACTGATATTGAGGTCTTTAATCCACTTGGACTTGAGTTTTGTGCATGGTGACAGAAGTCCTAAGTTTTTAAAACATTTTAAATACCATATTCTGAAGGTCTCTGAAAGATTTGAAGAATACCTAACTAAAATATATCTCTATATATTTAGAAAACCTAACTAGCATGGCTATAAGCTTGACTATTATAGATGATGACTATTAACCTGTATTTCTTAATTATACATTGTATTTTTAAATGAGCTTCACAAGCATACTGCCTTAATCAAGACTAGAAATATATATAACAAAATTGATCTTAAATTTTTATCAATAAACCAAGATTCATACCAATGCAAAGTATTGATCTCTATAGCATATTCTCCTTTAAATGTAAAGAAACATTTATAAACAATATTTGGAAATCCTACACATATATTCATGCATACATCTTTGAAAGAGTACTCCTATCTATAAGGCTCGTTTCTTGCACATTCACAAATATTTGATTTGATATTAATACTAATAAATAATGTTATTATTAATATTACAAATGTTAAGTATTTTCTTAAACAAACTTCTCCGCCAATGCATATAACCCCAATCAGACCAAATTAGACTGAATTAAAATATACCCAGGTTTAATTGAGTGCCTTCACTCTTGGGTGGTCCTGGAAAAACACAAAGGGGAGGGAGAAAAGCTGAAATGACCACCAGAGATGAAAAGGGAAGACCACATGTTTATTCTCTAGAGGTTAGTTTAAATAGCCTGTGAGAGTGACCTTGATCTTCCCTGAGGAGGGGTCACCATTTGGTGGGCTTCCTTGACCCTCCCTGGGGAGGGGTCGCCTTTTGGTGGACTTTTTCGGAGGTGGAGTTTGGACTGAGGCGACTCCCATGGGAGGGAACTTGGAATAGAGATTTCTGTCCAAGATTCCAAAATTGGATGCCAGGGGGCTGGGGTGAAGCCCCTGACTAAATTTTCCAGACTCTGTATAAAGGGGTGCCAGGGAGCTGAGCTGATGCTTCCAACCACTAGATCTATTAATATTTGTCCATATTGTGCATGCAAGAGTACTTAGTGGCAGTGTTTTAGAAATATTGACAGAGACCTAAAATATGTGGTTTACTCAAGAGTCAACAGGGACTTCATAAGACCAAAGCAAGTTTATAGGGGAACAGTAGATGGTGGGCCTAGAAAGGTCATAGTGAATTGTGCTAAGTAACATGACTCTACCCTAAGTGCTTTGGAAAGATCCAGAATGTTTCAAGAGCTCGGTGTGGTGCAGAGGCACATAAAAGAGAGAAGAGAAGAAAGAAATATTCTGGGAGGCATGTATGACCAGGATCCCTCCTAGGGAATCTTGGGCCTGCACCAGGGCTGATTCATTATCTCATCCTCCTGACTACATGTAATTGGGCTAACATCTCTAATTCTTACTCTCAAAACCTTAAAGAATGTTCATACACCTCTTACTGACTAGTGAAGGGCTTGCCAGGAAAACAAGTTAGGCTTTGTTTGTTTTGTTTTTTGCCTTCCCCTTTCCTTTTTTTGTCCCCTGCAAGAAAGAGTTGATACTTTCCTTGTCTCTGTAACCAAATACATGACAAAAAAAAGTATATTAATGGAGGGATGGTTTAATTGTGCCTTATAGTTTGAGAGTAATCCAATCCATCATAGCAGGGAAGGTATGTCAGGGAACACTAGGCAGCTCTGTAGCCACAGGAGGCATCAGCAGCTGACTGCATAGTATTGGCAGATGAGAAATAGAAATAGGTGTTTGCTGATGCTCAGTCAGCTTCCTCCTTTTTACCCTTTGACTCAGTCGGGAGCCCTGGTACACAGGATGGTGCTACCACATTCAGAGTGCATCCTACCTCAGTCCAACCTCTCTAGAAATGCCCTCCAAGGCATACCCAGAGGTATGTCTCAGGTAATTTGAAATCCATTCAAGATGGTAGTAAAGATTGGCTCTTAACAAAGAGAACAGTAATTATTGCCTTAATTTATTTTCTGACCCCAATTCAGGAGTCTTGTCAGCTCTGGGACCTATACGATCCATTCATCCATTCATCCATGTGCCCATTCATCCACTGTCCAACTTGCTATTCATCCAGGAAGTCCTCCATACATTCTTCTCTACACTACCATCATTTTGTGCATTCTATGATTGTGTCCTTTGATCATCTCTCTCCTCTCATCCAAATAGCCACCATGGTCCATCTATACATCCAAACATTCATTCATCCAACTACAAGGTATTGAGTACCAATTTGGTAGGAAGCACTATTAAACTCTTGAGTTATAAAGTTGTAATATTTTCCCATAAGGATCTTGTTATTGAGAAAACAGACAAACAAAGTAATATTTAAAGCACAATATATAAAGTGTCCAATGCAGAATGTCATGGGAACATATAGAAAGAAAGCCATCTCAAATAGAAAAAAAACAAAGATCAGGAGAGGTACCTGTCAAGGATTTAAAAGGTTGAGTGGGTGCCATCCAGAGAAGAAACAGGAGGAAAGTGTTTCAGACAAAGGGAAGGGCATGTTGGGAACCTGAAAGGATGTAGTTATCCAAGGGTACCTCGTAGCTTAGTGAGACCAAAGGAAATGTGTAAGGAGAATGAAAGCACAGCAGGTGATGAGCCTTGAAAGATCACTGTGGACTGTGCTAACGACCATGACTGTATCCTGAGAGTTTTAGAAAGAAGATGGGTGTTTTGGGGGTTCAGCATAAATCTGGGACATGAAAAGAGGAGACAAGAAATATTTTAAAAGGTATGTGCAAATACAGTAAAAAGAGAATACTTCATTCCAATTCTAGTTCCGTCTTCCCTAGCACCACCACCACTAGCAACCACATGTCTGCCCTACTCACATTGATTCTCTCCAGTTCTGAGGAAGTATGGCCCTGCTGATCTGCCCTATTTGCAGCCAGCCTTACCTCAATCATGCCTTTGATCTCCATTCAAAAGAAAGAGTACAAAGATGCCTGGATTTTATGTTGTTGTTTTGTTTTGTTTTCCAAACTCCAGAATAGTGGCATTTTAATGAATGAAGAGCAGAGCACATTTTCACCAACACTCTTCTAGTCTGTGAAGTAGGCAGTTGATACTGTGAGATACACATTTCCCCTTTGCAGCACTAAATGTCACACCATTTTGACTGGGAGAGAACCTGTCTGTTTTCCTTCAAATTCATTATGAAATCCCTTCGGCCATCACTGAATTTGCAGATCACCTACAACGACACGTTGTCATCTCATCAAGCCTCCTCGGAAAATGAAAACAGAGAAAAAGAACAATAACCATGGCCCCACAGAGTAGGAAGTCTCTCTCCCCTCAACTCTACCAATTGGCTGAAGAAATTCCTAGGAGCTGCCTCCTTTTATGAGTAATTGTCTGTGATTCTTCAGAGAAAACACATGGAAACAAGATGGAAATGGGGGTAAGAATAGAATAAGTTTTCAGGACTTGACAGTTCTGGCCTTTAATAATATTATTGACCTGCTCCCATGAGCTAACTCATAAAATGGACTATAAAGGAATAAACAATTGCAACATTGTGAGGGCTGCAAACTCTGCAGGCTTGATGTTACTTCTTCCAAGTCCTGGTCAAATATCTTTGGAAACATTATATAGCCATCCCATGCCTCTGGGTCCTCATCTGCACAATTTGTAATGATAACAACATCATAGGTATATTGAAAGGATTATGGTGATGTGGAATTCCCCTCTGTATGCTGTGAATGCCATCGGTTAAAAAAGAAACTGCTTGAGTCTGTGGTAGGATAGAATAGAGCTAGGCAGGGAAAACCAAGCTGAATGCTGGGGGGAAAAAAAGATGGAGTCAGGGAGAAGCCATGAGGCTTCTCCAGAGGAGAAAGACACAAGCTGCCAGCAGGAACCTTGTCGGTAGGCCATGAGCCTCGTGGTAAAATATAAAATAATAAAATGGGTTAATTTAATATGTAAGAATTAGCTAGGAATACTCTAGAGTCATTGGCCAAGCACTGTTTCAAATAATATAGTTTCTGTGTGGTTATTTTGGGGGTCTAGGTGACCGGGAAATGAATGAGCAGCCTCCTACAACAGATTATGTGTTAGGGATGTGATTTAGTGGTAGAGCCTAGTATGTTTGATACCCTGGGTGTAATACAAAAAGATTAAATGAATTAATACACATAGTTTAGGAAAGAAGATGACATATTTAAAGGCTTCATAAATTTAAGTTACTGTTTCTCATTGGAAATTCTAAGTTCCAGGACCTTTGTGGTGTTGGAACTTCATGAGCAGGAGAAACCAATGAAAGCAGGACTGTCTCTGGGCCCTGAGCCCTTTCTAATCCTTCTTAGAGGGAAAAGTGGTTCTCTGCAGTTGTCTTCAAACTTCCATTGGGATGATACTTTTCAAGTTCTTCTTCTTCAATATCCCTGTGGCAAGATTCTTAAACAGAACCTCTTGGGCCTGCATCCATTGCTGTTTGCATTGTTATACTGCAGGAGCAGCTTGCTGGCAGCTCTTTCCCAACTATAAGAGACTGGCGCTCTAATACAGAAGGGACTCAGAAACCTGGGATCTCCCGCTATTCTTTCTTGACCTTGACCTTTTGTCTTTTAAACTTTTTCTGTGGTTTGCCTTCCTATCAAAATACTAAGAATGAACTGATAGTGTGGTTCAGTTGTAGCACATTTCGGTGGCAAACGCAAGGTCCTGAGATTCCTCCCCAGCATGGCAATTAACAAGCAATCAGTGGAAAACTTGTAATCTCTTTAAACAACAGTGAATTATATGAGTAAGAAAATAAAACAATATACAGTTTTGGATTCATTGAAATGCTAATTCATTGAAAATATGCTAGCTAAAACTCATTACCAATGACTTCACGATAGTGCTTAATAACAAGAATGGAAAACACCCTTTTAAGTTCAATATTTGATATAGTCTGACTTTCACTTGCAATATGACCTTCAGCTAATAATAATGAACTCAAACTTTTTCTGAGTAACTTTTTCAGACATAAATCAAAAGCAGATTCAACATTCTTCCCTAATGGAAATGTCAGCGCACAGCTGGAGAGATGACTCTGCTAGAAAGTGTAACCATGGAGCCTAGAAAACCAGCAGATGACAAGAGGCCAGTGCCTCTCCCCTGAGGAGGGTTCAAAGCTGACTGCGCCACAGTGCACTGTCACACATCTGCTGGAGCCAGATGGCTTCAGACTTAATGGACATGAAGCTGCCATGGATGCCTGAAATTTGCTTGGTGCTGATGGCTTAAATCAATGTCGATGGGGCTCCTTGGTGTTGGATATGGTGGTGAAGTGGTCTCTCAAGTTCAGGCCCAAGAGCCTTTTGAAGAACTGTATTTCCAGAACCCAGGCATTGGTCAAAGAATGGGTGGTTTGGACAAGCAGAGTAGGTAAAGGATAGATTGGTGCTTTATACCTCTGACTGTCAACATTGTATTCCATTTTGAGCAAGATACTTAGACTCTATCAGCCTCAATTTCTACATGTGTAAGGTGAGAGTGGGGCATGAAAAGAAACAGAAGTGTAAAGCTATTGTCTTTAAATGGGGTTGAAGTTCAAAGAGCCATAGTTGTCCCTTCTGTACACTGGGGGAAGAGGGTAGTTTTTGTGTGACCTCTTTTGACATCACATGTACACTTCTGAGCTTGGCCAAAACCAGATAATCCTCTTGGAAAAGGAGTGTGAAACACATCAAAGGGAAAGAAATGTTCCGACAGGTTGCTGCCCTGTCTCCCTGGCTCACCTCTGCCTCACAGACTTATCCTATGCTTCCCACAGCTTTGACAACTTGATGACTTCCCTCCTGAGACTGCCTCCTCAGGACTTGCCTTCTTATGCTGCAAATTACTCAGATGATTCGAAAACCTGGCGCCCTGTGGAGGTCTCTCGGTTGGTCAGCAAGTACCAAAGCGAGATCTCTGACAGGAGAATATGTGCCTCTGCATCAGCTCCGAAAACCTGCAGCATTGAGCGCATCCTGCGAAAAACAGGGAGGTTCCAGAAATGGCTGCAGGCCAAGCGACTCACACCTGACCTAGTGCAGGTGAGTGTGGGCCTTAGTAGAATGAGGGGTGGCAGGAGATATCCATTCATAGCTCACAGCTCAGTAGTTCTCAACCTGTGGACTGCGACCCTTTTGGGAATTGAATGGCCCTTTCACAGGAATCACCTAAGGAATCAGAAAATCCAGATATTTATATTATGATTCATACAGTAGCAAAATTACAGTTATGAAGTAGCAATGAAAATAAAAATAATGTTATAGTTGGGGAATCACCACACATGGAAGCATGTGCCCATAATCTCAGTACTCAGCCAGCAAAGGCAGGAGGACCATGACACAAGGTGGAGTCCAGTAGACGAGCAGCATGGGCCTAGTCCCACTGCCTGGCTAGCTTATGCCCAAAATAACTACACAGACACTGTATTCATTGAAATACTGCCTGACCCATTATCTATAGCCTCTTATTGACTAACTCTCACATCTTGCTTTAACCCATATCTAATAATCTGTGTAGAACCATGAGGCCATAGCTTACCGGGGAAGATTCAACATGTCTGACTCTGGCAACTTCATGGCAGCTCTCTCTGACTCTGCCTTCTTCCTCCCAGAATTCTGTTCTGTCTACTCCACCCAGCCAAGGGCTGCCATATCAAAAAGGCCAAGGCAGCTTCTATTCAACCAATAAAATCAACACAAATACAGAAGGACCTCCTACACCACTCGTGTGTGTGTGTGCACGCACACACACACACACACACACACACACACACACCATGCTCTGTCCCTTTAACAAACCTGACTGGTACATGGGGAGACTGTTTTGAAAGCAGGCATCAGGAAGAGTGCAGGGTTGGTCTCAAAGCCACCATCTGACACTGGACAAAGCTGAGCTTCCCAAGGTTGTCCTTCTGCCCTACCTTCTTGTTCACAAGTCCATCCCGAGGTACACAGTCCCTCAAGGCAAGAATATTTCCATCTGGAAACTGGGAAACAGCAAAAGAAGGAACTTCCTAGTGTAGAAGATAAATTCTAAAGTCTGTGGGGATCTCTACTACCACCACACCCACAGGCGAGCAATTCTGTTGCAGGGAAGCAAAGCAGTAGTTTGGTTCAGCATGACTAAGTAGCCAGTGTTGGTTCAAACTTCGGTAATATGAACACAAATAGTTTTTCAGGCATTTGAAGGGTTTTTTTTTGAGTTTTTAAACACAGCAAAATTTGGTAAATAACTTCCTGTTGATAAATAACTCAATCCCGTGTGCACAAGAAAATTTAAAACATGACTACATTGATAATACTCTTTGTAAAGTACATGTGACATCTCCCAGAAAGACAGATCTGATTCATTGACGAGCTCATATCTTGGCCACACAGATAGTACAAAATCATCAGTCATCTCTGCTCCCACTCTTATGGGTGAAAAACGGGTTCTGTGTAACCCTATAACATTCCTGGTTCCCCTAGGGCTTATCTGTGAGCACAACAACCACCATACCTCCCACAAAAGACATTATAATGTGGCTAGATGAGTCTTAGGCTCTAGACAAATGTGGTTCTCAGACTCCCTAATGCTGAGACCCTTTAATACAGTTCCTCATATTGTGGTGGCCTCCAACCATAAAAGTATTTTGCTACTATTATGAATAATAATGTACATAACCGATATGTGACCCCAGTGGGGTCACAACCCACAGGTTGAGAACCACTGCTCTAGACTCAGGTAAAGTCTTTTCCCTTTGAGTTCTAGACACTTCCATATTAACAATAGATGTGAGTTATCCCTTGGGTCTTGACAAGTTCAGAGCACCCTTCTGATACATCTAGGATCACCTGTGTTCATGTATGTAGACATCAAGGTATAGGCCAGAGCTCCATGGAATTTAAAAACTGTGCTTGAATCTAGGATCTCCCACTAAAAGTTGTGGCAGAATGAGAAGAAACAGAGTCCCAAGAAGAACTGGGTGCTTCTGGTTCTTATTCGAACATTCAACAAGTTCAACAACTGTGCTTCAGCTGTGGATTTGGAGATGAATCACACACAACCTCCTGCCCTAGTCTTTTGGCTCAGTGGTGGAGACAGATAAGACCACTTTTACTACCAACTCTTTCATGTTGCGATGACAGTCTCTATGGGGACAAGAACCAGAGTACTGATTTAAGTCTTTTATTCACTGACCAATGGCCTTGAATTTAAGCCTTAGACTTACCCTACTCTGCTTTGACATAAGACCCTCCAGGTTCTGACATTCTTTGACTTCTGTGGCTCTGCCACATTTACTTCACAGATGCACCTGACATTTACCATCACCAAGTTCTGGGCTAGGCTTGGATTTTCTCATTTCTGGGGGCAGACATGCTACCGTTGTACTGTGAGGTCCTGGATTCTCTCATTTCTAAAACAGCAGTACATGCTCCCTGTCTGCCTGATTCCTTCATCCTCATATTCTTAGAGATAGGAAATGCTTTAGAAAAGCCCCATCACTACAGAAATGCATGTAGAGTTTTGGTAACAATTGAGCCTCTTTGTTTTATTCATTATGCAAAATTCTTTGTCTGCTTTTTCCTTTTGTATTTGACATGTAGCTTGCGAGTTTCCCTACTTCCTACCCAAACAATATCTCTTCCCAACACTCAATAAAACAGCCCAAACCAGACTATTTTCACTTTTCCTTGGCCCTCCCCTAACACATCTTTTCATCCCCATTGGACCTAAAAAACAGAAAAAATTTATTTAAAAAACAGAAAAAATATCACCAACCAGTTTATAAATTCAGGAAAAACTCCATTGTTTTTCTATTCTCGAAGATCAAAGTTCTCAGTATTCTTTTCTGGCAGCATCTTCTCCCTTTCTTGTCATACTTTTCTCCAGAGACCTTTGCCCTTGGAGTCTAAAAGCTATCTGCCCTTGAATTTTTGCTACTCCTAGGACTCATCTGACTATCACCCACAGGCCTTTTCTTAGCTTGAGAAAATTTTAGTTTCAAATAGATCCTTTTCTACTAACACTGGAGGGAAAAAATCCCTCACCTAGCCTAACCCAGAAGAATTGAAAAGCAGACTTTAAAACAGTGTTATAGTAAAAATTCATAACAGTGCTACTTATCATAGCCAAATGGTGGGAACAGCCCCAATGTCCATCAACCGATGGATGGCTAAATAAAATGTGGTGTGTCCAAACCACAAACTATTTATTAGTCAACCATAACAGGGGAAAAATACTGATTCATATCCACACAGCTAAACCTTGAAAACATGGTCCATAAAATAAGCCAGACACCAGAGGGCAAGTGTGATTCTGTTTATAGGAAATGGTCTCAGCAGGCAAATGAACAGAGACAAAAAGAAAATTAGTGGTTGACAAGGTCTAAGAATAGGAGAGAATTCAGAGTGAGTATTGTTGGGATGAAGCTCGTTTGGGGATGACAGATTCTAGAATGAGGTATTTATGATGTTTTCATAGCTTTGTGGATGTACTTTAACCCATCGAATTGTATAGTTTGACAAGACTAAAAGTGCCCAGACACTGTGGTGCATGCCTGTAGCTTTGGCACTTGGGAAGGTGAGGCAGGATGCTGGCAAGTGTGAAACCATTCTGCCCTACATAATGAGACATTTTACCGAAAGAAACAATATTTAAAGTGTTGAACTTCGTGCTATATATATGACATTTTTCTATGTGCATGTGGTTTTTCAAGACAGGGTTTCTCTGTGTAACAGCCTTGGCTGTCCTGAAATTTGCTTTGTAGACCAGGCTGGCCTGGAACTCACAGAGATCTGCCTCCCAAGTGCTAGGATTAAAGTCGTGCACCACCACACCTGACTGTGAACTTTTTTTTAAATGTTATGTGAACTTTAGCTAAGTAATAAGTGGAAGTATGATGGGAGTGAATGTGATCAAAGAACATTGTGTCCAAGTATGAATATGTCCTTGTTAAACTCAGTGCTAGGTACAGTGAATGTTTGTCAATAAAAAAGGAAGAAAGAGTCATTAAAATACTAGCCTATCTTGTGACTCCATTCTTTTAGAGCCATGTGATGGACAGCTAACCTCCTAGGCCAAAATGTTAACAGTGAGAGCATTTCACTATCAGCTCTCCAAGAAACAATTTGAGTACAAAGCCAACAATGCAATTCTATGCCATAATAATAACAATAGTGTTTTGTTAACTGTCTCAGATGTTCCTAATACTGCCAACTTTCTATATTAATGAACTCCATATCTCTGGATTCTACCAATCACAGATGCATAGTAATCTGTTGTTCTCACTTTAGCTACTTTGGAGGTTGAGGCAGAAGCACTCCTGAAACTCAGGAATTCTAAACTAGTCTATGCAACATAGTGAGAAACTACCTTAAAACAATCTAAAAGTGTCTGTATTAACTGTAGGCATGCTTTTTTCCTTTTTGTCTTTCCCTAAGCAGTAAAGTATAGCTATTTGTATATGATTTAGGTTATTGTAAGTAATCTAGCCTAGACTCTATACAAGCACTCCAACATTGTCTACAAATGATCAAGTATTGGTGGAAGATCATAAAACCAACCACATACCCACCTATTCCTCTCTTGGAAGTCAAATATAGCTACAGAATCCTTCTCAATAGCATTCCAAACAAGCAGACTCTGTTTCTATTCTCATCCAGAAAAAAACTGAGACCTCTGACACCATTCATCCTTGATTTGGCTGAACAGCTCTGCCCTGTTTTTCTGACAATCCATCAGGCATGCGTCCTTATTTCTGGTTGGGAAATCCTGTTTTTACTTATGTATGAGTTGTATGAACAAAATGGGGAGCTATTATGGGATGGATTGAAAGGATATGTACCTCATCTTTCAATTTACACCAAATAGCCCAGAGCCAGCTCAGCCTACCAGCCAACCCAGCCCTGGCATCTGTCAGTGTTTAACTTAAACTGCCCACCCCAACTCTCATTTCCTCAAGTGCCACTTTGTAGCAGTGATCTAATCCATATCCCTTAAGTGTGTGTGTGTGTGTGTGTGTGTGTGTGTGTGTGTGTGAGAGAGAGAGAGAGAGAGAGAGAGAGAGAGAGAGAGAGAGATAACATTGTATCTATATATTGTGTGTGTATTCGTATATTTGGGGAAGGTAAAAAAAAAGGCTACAATAAACTAGCAGGCCTTGTTCAGAGAACAGGAAAGGCAGAGGGGAGAGTGATGGGGGAAGGTCATTGGTTAAAAAATAAAGAAACTGCTTGGCTGGCCCTCATAGGTTAGAACATAGGTGGGTGGAGTAAACAGAACAGAATGCTGGGAGGAAGAGGAAGTGAGCTCAGACTTGACAGCTCTGCTCTCTGGAGCAGAGACACCAGGCTCCATTCTCCCAGGCAGCTCCAACCCAGGATGGATGTAGGCTAGAATCTTCCCGGGAAGCGCACCTAGTGGTGCTAGATGATTAGAAATGGGCTAAATTAATATGTGAGAATTAGCCTAGAAGAGGCTAGATAGAAATGGGCCAGGCAGTGCTTAAATGAATACAATTTGTGTGTTGTTATTTTGGGGCATAAACTAGCCAGATGGCTGGGAGCAGAGCAGCAGGAATGCAACCCACAGCTCCCACAACAGGAGAGGAGGGGGAAAATTACAGAAATGGAAGTGAACTGAGCCAAGGAGCCATCCAGCTGACCAGTGGACCTTAGATCTCTACACTGTGTCTTGTTTGGTAATAAAGTCGGCATGGGTGAAAGGGCCAGTGGTCACCACTATTAGAGGCTGACTCTGGAATCTGGGGCTCCCCTCCTACAGAGCCAAGTACAACTCTGTCACAAGGACACTCCCTGGAACCACAAACTATTTACAGAGGGAGCTGCCAAAGATGGTGGCAGGATCAAGAATCAAGAGGAAGTTGAAAATTCAGGGCTTATGTGGCTGTGTGTTCCCAGCACTTACAGTAATTAAACCGTGACTTTCCTGCATTGTTCTAATGGAAATATCCCACAGCCTAAATTGCTAGTCCCCGAACAGCAGCGCAGCCAAGAACACCACACTGTTTTTCGCGATATGCTTGTTTGTAAAATCACAAAGAAGGCTTCCTCTGTTTTTATGCCAAGTGCAAAGAACCCCAGCCAGGCAGGTGTTGGAGAGGGAAAAACATACCCTCCATCGCGTCTGTATTCCATTCCTTCAAGAACCCAGTAATCTTCCAGGGACATAGTCCTAACTGCAGGTTGGGAAACCTCCAAGGAGTTTGCGCTAGACGGAAGAGGAGCTTTTTGACCACTAGATGGCATTACAGAGTCTTTCAACAGCTTTGTTTAAACCAGGACGCCTGGCAATTTTACTTCCTAGTTTCCTTTTTTTTTAATAGATAAAATTCACCAGAATACAGTTTAATCATTCAATCAATATAGGCTAATCTGTAACTGCTGAACGAGGTGAATTCATTGTTGTTTAGATTTAGCTCAAAAATATGTAAAGGGATGTTTACAGAACTGGAAGGACACTAGGAGGGAACCAGGTCCCTAAACTCTAGAAGATGACACTTCAAGTGTGGTGACAGACTGCACTATCTGTATTCTGATATCAGGCATGGAATGACAAAGTGCTATCATGGAAGCAATTTTATATGAGATTCACGGTTACTTTTCAGAATATAAAATTTTAATTCCTCACAAGCCACCAGGTCAAGGACCCTTCCAAACCTTTCAACAGGTTTTTGTTTGGTCCTTTGTTTAAATATTAGCATGACTATATTGATGTTGAAACATAAAAATAGCTTGATGCTGGCTGTATCGTTTTCATACTTGTCTAACACTGGGGTCAAAATTGAAATGACTAGCCTAACGTGATGAGGCACATCTGTAATCCCAGTATTTGGGAGGCTGAGTGCAAGTGAAGAGCCAGCCTAGGCTATATGAATGAAATGACCCCCCATATGTTTGCTGGAAGAAAGATTGGGTGGCTTGTTGGAGGAAGTGTTTCACTGGGGGTAAAATGAGGTAATTTGAGGTTTCAAAAGACTCCTGCTATTCCTACTCTCCTCTCTCTCCCTCTCTCCCACCCTCTATCTATCTATCTCTATCTCTTTAGCTCCCTCACTCTCTCACCCTCCCTCTCTCTGCCTCTTTCTTGCACATCTAGATGTAAGGATGTAAGCTCTCAACTGTTCCTGCCACTATGCCTTTGCTCCACCATCAAGGACTCTAACTCTCTAAAATCATAAACCCAAATCAAGATCCCGGATGTTTCTGGCCCCTCAGAAGGCTTTTTTTTTTTTTTTTGTCACTTTCCAGTAAAAAGTCCCTTCCTAGGATGACAAACCATCCCAGTCTGCTCAGAACTACTTGATTTTAGCAATAAAAGTACAATATCCCAGGCAACTTCTCAATTCCAGTTCAACTAAAAGCTCACTCTATCTCCTTTTAAAAAGTAGTCACCTTTCTGGGCTGAACCACCTTGGATGTTCTTCGCCTGTTTTGCTTTGTTTTTTGTTTGTTTGTTTATGACAGGCTTTCTCTGTGAAGCCCTGTCTGTCCTGGAACTCGCTTTGTAGACCAGGATGGCATCAAACTCAAAAGATCCGCCCGCCTCTACCTCCCAATTTTTACTTGTTTTTGAACTTCATTTAAATGAAATAACACAGTATTATAATGTTAGAATTTCATCAAGTCATGGTATATATCCATGTTATTGAATCAATAGTTAATTTTCTTTTTTCTAAAAATATGATAGTTTACTTTGGATGATACAAGTTACATATTCTGCCATTGATGAACATTTGAGTTGCCTTTACTTTGGGTTATTATCAATTGAAATTTATGTCATCATTCTCTCATTTGTTTGTTTGTTTGTTTGTTTTATAGCCTAGCTGCAGTTTTCCCTCCCTCCTCTCCACCCAGTCCCTCTCCTCCATCCTTTCAGAGTTCCCACCACTCGTTCCACTCTTCCTCTGTTTCTGTTTATGAAAGGGCAGGTCTCCCATAAGTATTAATAAAACAGGGCATAGCAAGTTGCAATAAGACTAAGTACCCTCCTCCTCCATGTATTAAGGCTGAACAAGGCAACCCAGTATGAGGAGGAGGCTCCCAAGAACCTGTAAAAGAATCAGAGAAAGCCTCTGTTCTCCCTGTTAGCAGTCCCACAAAAGGATCAAACCATACAACTGTAACAAATATTCCAAGTGGCTAGGTCAGTCCCATGCAGGTTGTTGTTTCTGTGAGTCCCTATGAGCCCAGTTTAGTGAATATTGTGAGTTTTCTTGTGGTGTCCTTGACCCCTCTGGCTCCTCCAATCCTTCCTCCCCCTTTTCTGTAGGATTCCTAGAACTCTGCCTAATGCTTGGCTGTGGGTCAGCATTTGTTTCCACCAGTTGCTGGATGAAGCCTCTCTGATGAAAATTGCTCGTCACAGGAGATTGTCAGTTCAGACTACTTATCCACTATTGCTAAGTTGGGGGTCTTCCTTGTGGATTCCTGGGAGATTCTCTTGCACCAGATTCTTATCTGACCCCAAATGCACCCCTTTCCAGTAGTCTGTTTCAGTACTCTCTCCCACAGTTCCACACCCCCAAGCTGATCACTCATGTTCCCATCCCAACCAGTCCTCAATTTACTCAAGAAATCTCTTTTATTCCACTTCCCAGGAAGATCTGAGTGCCCCACCACCATAAACCCTCCTTGTTTTCTAGCCTCTCTAGGTCTGTGGATAGTAGCATGGCTGTCCTTTATTTTACAGTTAATATCCATTTGTGGTGATAACATACCATGTTTGTCTTTCTCGGTTTAGGTTATTTCACTCAGAATGATTAATGTCAACGTTCTTTGTGCCTACAGTTGAACTTAAACATGTCAAAGTGAATTTCCATGGTCATAACATTACATATGGACAGTCTGAAGGGACTTTCCACTGGTTTTCCTATATGCAGTATGCAATATATGCTTCTCCTATATGCAATGGAAGAGAGGGTACAGACTGCTCTTTTCTATCTGCGTTGGCTCACTCTTATTAATTTTGTACTTCAGGTATTTTAGTGGGTGTCTAGCAGTATTTCACATGGTCTCACTTGTATTTTCTGATAACATAATATAGGGCATGTTTTCATGTATTTACTGGCTTCTTTGATCTTTGATAAGGTACTTGTCCATTTTGTAAGGTTTTCTGTGTTTATTATTGATTTTCACAACTTACACAAATTATATTTATGTCCCAAACACGATTTCTTTATCACATATGTATATTATAAGTAGATTCTTATAGATCTCTTTGTTTCTGCATGGACCTGCCAGTATGAGGAAGGCTCTCCTTCCAACAAGGTAACCCTCCTACATAGCACCCTTAGTCTCTGTTCCCTGGGAGGTAGAAAGACAGTCCAGGAAGTACACAGTCTGATACTGGAACCGGGAAACACACTATAGCCTTCAGTGATCTACCCTAGCCAACTACCAGCAAGGTCTCACCTATTAAAAGTGTCACAGTCCCCCAATATAGTACCACCACCTGGGGAACCAATGTTCAAAACATGAGCCTCTGGGAAACATTTTTAGTTTAAACCAATAACAGCATTAAAAATGATTTAGAGATTGTTTGGCATATACAGACAGATGTAAGCCTATGTTTTATGTAAATGCTTTACAATTTTACACAAGGGACTTTTAGCACTTATAGTGTAGTCCCTAATACCCCATGGATACTGAGAAAAAAAACAACTTATTATAAAAATTCATAGTCTCATCCAGGATGGTGGTACATGCCTTCAATCCCAGTACTTGGGAGGCAGAGGCACGTGGTTCTCTGAGTTTGAGGCCAGCCTGGTCTACAGAGCTAGTTCCAGGACAGCCAGGGCTGTTACACAAAGAAACCCTGTCTTGGAAAAAAAAATTATAGTCTCTGTGTATTTATAAAAATGAAGTTTGGAGATGTAGATCAACCACAGAGTGCTTGCTTAGCATGTAGAAAACCCTGAATTTTATACCCAAGACCATAAAACAATGGAACAAAACATTAGGAAGTTAAGAAGGTGAAAATCAACTAAAACAGAGGCAACAACTTGAACATACTGCAGTTCTTCCTTCTAGACCTTTTCTAGTCGTGTTTAATTTAACTTGGCTGCAGATGAGTTCTATGTGTAATGTTTCCCTATCCCTTAATTGCATATCCCATACTAGTCCCCTTGCTATTGGAATGATAAACATTATTTCATCATGTTGATACAACACAGTTTAATTTACTATTGTTGAATGTTGTTATTGCTTGATTTTTCACTTATCAAAATATACTTTGAAGAACATGTTAGTGCAAAGGCTTTGTCTGAATCTTATTATGTCCTTGAGATAAATTTCCTTTTCAAAGCTACCACACTGACCAAGAATACTTCATACACATTGGTGATAGTTGATCTTTGAAGCCTGAAACATTTTTGTCCCCATTAGATGGGGAATCTAAAACATGTGTTCAAAGATTACACTGCTAGTAAATTTTGGAACTTGGATTTGAACACAGGCCTTTCTCCTGACTCTGGAAATTACAACCATAAACACTGCTTACTCTCTGTTGTTTTATTATGTTATTATAGTAGAACAAGTAACCACAAGGATGTGAGCATTTTGCACTAGAGGTGTGTGTGTGTGTGTGAGAGAGAGAGAGAGAGAGAGAGAGAGAGAGAGAGAGAGAGAGAGAGCATGCCATATCCTGTTTGGAAATCAGAAGACAGTTTGTAGGTGCTAATGTTCTCCTTCTACGGTGTGGATCCCGGGCATCCAACTCGGCAAGTGCCGAACCATCTTGCCATCCTCCCACTCACTAAAATGTTTATAGTATGCTCATAGCATTTTCATGAACTATAACCTTTGCCTCTAAGATTATGTACATTATGTGATCAACATTCAAATGGCTCGTTTTTCAGCTTTCTTTTCCAGTCTTCTCCATGTCTGTATGTTCCAGGCCAGAGATAGCTTTTAATTCTATTCCTTATATGCCTCTATTCTTTGTTAATTTTGAACTTGTGGCCTGAAGAGCAGTGACTTGAAATATCCACTGACCCAAATCCAACTCAGCCTCAAAGCCAGGCACATATGGCCACTTCTGTGGCTCATATCCAGATTCCCCTGCTGTTCTGCTTTCCACAACGCCTGATTTACACCTCCTGGAGCATTTGCTGTATTCTATCCCACAGTGAACTTTGTGACTTTTTATTCTGGCTCATAATAGTGCCAATTCCTTAGAGGTAGGGACCTTCTTTTATTTATCTCTATGATCCCTTCTTTATATAAGACACTTTGCATAAATTTTGACAAAAGCTTTGTTTAACATATGTGCATGACTGGAGTGGTCTATTTTCCCAATTCTTTCTGATTTTATCTGAAATGCAATGGCTGGATCTGAGCTTAGAGACAATCACAGTGAGTTAGGACTGCTAACACTTCCTTCTGAGGGCCAGGGGTGCTTAACTGAGACTGATCCCAACTCTAGACCTCTCTCCCTATTGCTTCTGAGACTACTATCTCATGCCCGGGAAGCTACTTACTTTTTTCTGTCCACTGCCCTTCCTTCCACCATAAAAAAGGCACAGTAGATGGTACCCTGTGAAGCCACTCTGGGTGTACAGGAGTGGGGATACTAACAAGAGGAAACATAGGGTTAAAATAGAAAATGAAACAAAGATACAATGGCTGGGGCTATAGCTCAGAAACAGAACACAGGCTTAGTAGGTGCAAGGCCCTGAGATCTATTCCCAGCACAAAAAGGAAAAGTCCCATGAATCTTCCTCTCTATTTGAATCCTGCCTAATACATGTGGCATAATATCACCTGAAGGACTCAAGGAGGGGTAGAGAAAAAAAAAACTAGCAATGCCCCCCTCCATTCTTAGGCCAACAGGAGTGCTTTTCTGACAGTCAGAATTCTCAGAGCCTCCTGGACCAGACCTTTCAGACATGCTTAGCTTCCTATTTTTTTTATTAGAAAAAGAAGAAGAAAAGAGAAAATCAGTAGCCCATAAAAAGAAATGGCCCAGTGGAGAATTAGAATCCACCTTAGCATGCCTGAATCCAAATGACAGATCATTGAATAACATTTTACTCTGTATCAGCTGCCCTGCCTGCCTCAGCTGTCAACTACTTTGCCTGCCACAGTGATGATTTCATCTGGCCCAGTGAAAATCTTTGAGCAACCCACAAATGCTTCAGTGGCAAAGCTCCAGGGACACTGGGAGAGAGGAAGGTGCAGGACAGAACAGGAAGCAGGAGGAAAGAAAGAAGAGTCCCCAGCAGGAAAGGAAAGCCAGCTAAGATTTTCATCTGCCAGGTAGTTCAGGATGTCAACAACCCTGTGAGCAAAACCATTCAACTTTTCGTCTGTGTCTTAATCATGGTTAAGGTTAGGGTGAACTTAGTTACAAGGATCAAAAAGTGTGTTCAAACCAATTAAAGTCAAAAGGAAGCTGGCACTTTTGACTGCCTTTAATGGTGGCACATGCCTTTAATCCCAGCACTCTAGAGGTAGAGGCAAGTGGTTCTCTGAGTTCGAGGCCAACCTGGTCTACAAGAGGTAGCTCCAGTACAAACTCCAAAGCTACAGAAAAACCCTGACTCAAAAATTTAAAAAATGAATAAATAAAATCAAAAAGAAGTTAGTACAATCATTAGTCTTGATTGTTAATTTGACTGAATTTAGAATCATCTAAGAGACACACCTCTGGTAATGACTGGAAGGGTGTTTCCAGAGAAGTTAAACAGAGGACAGAAGATTCACCCTGGATGTGGTACCACTGTCCCATGAGCTGGAGACCCAGACTAAATAGAAAGAAGAAAAGAAGAAAGTGAGCTGAGTACTAGCATTCATCCGTCTCTGCTTCCTGTATGCAGATGCACTATAGCCAAGTGTCTCATGATCCTGTTGCCATGCCTTCACTGCTATGATGAACTGTACCTTCAAGCTCTGAGGTGAAAAAAAATAAAACTCCTCATTTAGTTGCCTCTGTCAAGTAATGAGAAAAGTAACTAATACAATTAATGTGTTGGAAATGCATCTACCTCTGCCTCCTCCAGGGAACTAGGAAGCTGCAAGACATTTCGCTCAGTCCACTTATGTTTGTTTCATGGCCCATTCATTTCTTGTATATATCTATTTCTGGAAGTCCATGCTATGACCTGTGGGGTCAACTGGATCCTTCCATATTATTCATGCTTTCTACTCCCCCAACATGACCAGAAGTCAGAGTTCCTGGACCAAATACCAGCTGCCTTACTAAGCTTCTCAGGATTTGAAGACTAGGGCACATACCCCAAGAAAGTACATAATTACACACTACACTATATCAGTCTGTAAACAAAAATTTATTTCTTAAAATTTCAAAGCTGCCCACACACTACTAAGTTACAGAAGTGTGAAATTCCAAAATCCTGGCCACAAAGGACCAGATGACTAAAGAGATGTGTGATGAGCATATAGCCTATGAGGCACAGGCAACAAGAGAAAAACGAAAATGAGTGTTGCAAGATCCAGGAAGCTGCTTGGAGGAGGTGTGACCTGAAGAGGAAGGATGAGGTAGAAAAAAGGTTATGTATCCTCTGTCAGCAGCACAAAGAGAATGGAAAATAAGGTGTGATTATGGGAAGTTGGAAGTGTCATGACCTATTGTCACTGTGTTGAACTTACAAACACTGTGATGACCAGGCTGGAGCTGGGAGCACGTAGCTAAACATCACTTGTCGGAAATGGTGCTCAGCTGCCAACATGCATCAGGAATCCTGAAGAGCTTCTTACCACATATATCACTGGGTTCTGGCCCCCGGGGTGCTTCTTCAGAAGGTCTAAGCAGGTTCTGAGAATTTGTAGAGAAAAGCAACTGAGGACAGTGGGGTCTTTCCATAAGGAAGTTTAAATGTGGTATACAGGTGAGACAGGAAGGGATTCAGAAAAGAATTAGAGACTTCATGGCAAAAGTAGGTCAGGATACACCCACATAGAGTGGGGTTAACACGAACTGATGGAGAAAGTAGGGAAGGGAGAGAAGAGCCGGTTGGTATGGCACTTACCATAGACCATACAATAACTAGAAGGGAATTTGTGGAGAAACGAGGGCATGTGAGATCCATTTCCTTCATCTAGACTCCCTGCCAGTACTGGAGAGAAAAGGCCCAACAGAGACTGGAGAGTCAATACAAAGAGGGAATATGGACTGACACTCAGACAAACCTGGGTTAGAATCCTGGCTCCATCACTGCCTCCATCACTGTATACAAAATTATGAATCTGTCTTTCAACTCCCTGGCAAACAAATCTCCACTGTGAGTTACCATCAAGTCTGTTCCCCTAAAAGTATAAAAATTAATACAACATTTACCCAGCATAGAACAAGCTTTCAATAATATTAGCTGCTACTTTTATTCTCACAAAGTAAACAGGCATAATACCTATTAGCTTTCTACATAGTTTAACCCTTTCAACCCACTCATGAGCATGTATAATTAATAGGTTGTTCAGACTTCTTTCAAGTGGCCTCATTGCATGCCTACTGTACTGATTTCATTGTTAAAATCACATTTTTGATTGGGGTGATGATGTGGGATTCCCCTCTGTATGCTTTGATTGCCATTGATTAATAAAGAACTGCTTTGAGCCTATGGCAGGGCAGAACAGAACTATGTGGGGAAAGCTAGGCTGAATGCTAGGAGAAAGAGGGCGGAGTCAATTGACACCATAGAGCCACCAGAGGGGAAAGATGTGACCTGTCAGCTGGAACCTTGCTGGTAGGCCACGAACCTTGTGGTAAAATATAAAACAATGGAAATGGGTTAAATTAAGATGTAGGAGCTAGCCAATAAGAAGCTAGAGCTAATAGGCCAAGCAGTAATTTAATTAATACAGTTTCTATGTGGTTATTTCGGGGCTGAGCAACCAGGAACAAACAAGTGGTCTCCTACTACAGGGTGAGAGGAAGAAGCCTAAAAGAGAAGAGAATAACATGTGGAAGAAAAGGGGGAGAATCCTGGGGTAGGAAATATTTAAAGGAAAGAGGAAATAGGCAGATAAGGGAGAGAGGTTGGTGTTTGGGAGATGGTCAACCAAACTAAGAATATATGGAAAAGCCACAAAGAAACTTACTGCTTTATGAGCTCACTGTGGTGTGAGCTCTGAATGAGAAATATATAAGCTCATGTATTGAACACTTGGTCCCCAGTTGGTGGCAATATTTGGAGAGGCTGTGGGACCTTTCAAAGGTGGAGCACTTCTGGAGAAAGCTTGTCACTTGGACTTTGTGGATTTATAGCCTGGCTTCACTTCCTGCTGGCCTTCTCTGTTGCCTGTGTGTTTCAGTTACAAGGATCAAAAAGTGTGTTCGAACCAATTAAAGTCAAAAAGGAAGCTAAGCTGGGCAGTGGTGACACACGCCTTTAATCCCAGCACTCTGGAGGTAGAGGCAAGTGGTTCTCTGAATTCTCAGATTCGGTCGGTGCTGTGGGATGATATTTCTGCATGCTGTGAATATGTATTCTATTGATTGAGCATTAATAATTAATATAAGCCTCTGAATGATTATTTGGAAGCAGCTATGGGACAGGGTAGGACAGAGAACGTATCGTTTATAGATCAGAGAAATCTCTTTTGGTAGTAGATAATGATCAAAGAAGGAACCCATAACTGATCAAAGTGCTGAGAATAAGTAACTGCTGAGTGCTTGGATTAATAAGGGTCACCTATGTAACACTTCCTGCTTTAAAATACAGGGATCATTGAGGAAGAGTGGGTGGAAGGACTGTGGGAAGTAACCAGGAGGAGTGCAGTGAAGTATGTCTTCTGGAGATGGCAGAGCTATGGAATCACGAACACACAGAAACTGGGACTGCCTGTATAGGCAGAGGGAAGGGAAGGAAGGACACGAGGGTAGGAGGGAGACTGCTTGTAAAGAGGAGGTCAATAGAAGTAGAGGAGGGATTAGATAAGGTAGTGGAGGTGAATGTAATACAAGTATGTTTATCTTTTTTTAATTAATCAAATTCTTGAAATCACCTCTTTCACTCTCAAAAAAGCTCCTGGTTCAGAAGATAAGACAAATGATCCCCTTAATAATTATCCCTAAATTACATATAAGATAAAGAACTCCCAGAACATGCAGTTGTTAAGTGACAGATCTGGGATTCGAACCTGCCAGCTTTCCTGTAATTGATGTGCTTGAAACTATTTCATCACACTGCATTCTGAAGGTCTCTGAAATCCAAGCTTGGTTGTGAATGTTGTCTACCCATCCAAGCAGAAATCCCTCTTTAGGTCAGAAGAGTACAAGGTTGAATAAAGGGAAATAGGCAGTCAGTTCGGAGAGGTAAGACAGAAATGTGTTGGAAGACTCTGGGAGAGGCAGGAAAAAGGATAAAGCCAATACAACTTCACACACTCGTTACTTCTCTCTTGGGAACTTCCCCCAGCAACCAAAATGGGACATAATCACAACTGCTCTGCTCCTCAGAGAACAACTTAGAGTTTCTGCAAAGTACCAAGAATCTAAACAAACAGAAACCCTGCCTAAGGAAAGATGTCATCAGAAGTGAGAGGACCTGTCTTATATAAAAACTTGGTCTTTGAGAGATTGTACCTTCCATATTGTTTACCCTTCCTAACAAGTCATTCGGCTAATTGAATATGGCTTTAATGTCTACTCAACTGTCCTGAGTGTGCTATTCACGCTAACAAATTCAGCTCATTTCCTTCTCTATCTCTACCCATTTAGGGTGACTTTGTACCAATGCCTTAATATCAGGGACTCTGGGTTGATTAGCCTAGGTAGCAGAGAGCAACTTCCTAAGGGGAAAGAGACCTATCATAAGCCTGCCCTAACTTACGGATTTCAAAGACAAATTGAAATTATTTAGGGACCATCTACTTAAATCTTCCCCTCCCTCTAGTAACAGTGAGCTTAACTATCCATAACAATTGAGACAATTATTAAATTTCATTGTCTTAATAGTAGCCTGTTGATTAACTGTGATGCATGGTTAACCTTAGCTCTGTTTTACAAGCATACTTAAATGCACAGTCATGTAAAAGGTGTTCAGGTGTATAACTGGAAGTAAGTTTATTCAAATTCACGTTTTCTCCTAGAGGCTAGAAGAGGTTGAGAACAGCCAATTTCCTCAAAGTAAAACTTCCTTTGCTGGACATTTCTTTCAGCATTCTAAAGTCAGTTGTTGGAGGCAACCTTACTGAGAAGAGCCAACTTCCAGTTTTAGGGTGAAAAGCCATATTTCTGGTCATAGATTTTCTTTCTCAGAATAACTGGTGTTTATTTCCTTCATACATTTATATTTCCATCAGAACAGATATTCAGATTGTTCAGCAGTGGTAAATCGTCACCTTTCAAGCAGTATTTGCTTTTGAAAACATCAAGTCAGTCAGAACAACCTTGAGTGATTAATATACACTTTAGCTTAACCATAATGTGGTTTTCTGAAACCCAGGATGCTGAGTGTTTAAAAAGAACTTTTTGAAGGGTCATTCCTGTGAGGTGAGAGAAAGGGTTAAGGTTAAGTTTCCTGAGGCTAAGGTTAAGTTTCAATAGATACAGGACTTCCTATCCTAACCACTGCCTTTCCTTCCGTGCCTGAGTAAAGCTGCATTCCCCTGAATTGCTAAAGCTGCTTGGCTTCCTTGGGACAAGGAACAAAGACTCAGTGAAGCCACTCTCTGGAAAAGGAATTTGTGGTGCTGCTGCCTTCACCTGTTTCCTATTGGCATGTGTGAACACCATCCCCAAGTTTTAAAGAATAGCTGTTTGTCTCACTAATGGTTTTTGAGGATGAAAAGTCCAAGAATTTGACACTAGCATCTGGTGTGGGCTCTATTATGACCCAGCAGAGGCATTATGTGAGATACAGAGCAAGCATTGTAGCTTAGGTCTCTCTTCTTTTTCTTAAAAAGCCACTAATGCTTTTATTGGGACTACCCTCTTGACTATCCAATCCTAATTACCACTCAAGGATCCCACCTCCAAATACCATTAACATATGACTGGGATTTAAAGTTCCAATTTGAGAGACAAAGTCAAAACATAGCACCTTCTCCGACTTAGCTTTTAGTATAGCAGTTTATAGGCCTTGTGCTCTAGAATGAAACAACGTTGTATTTTTTTGTTCTAAATTTTCTTTGGTAAGTTTCCAATCACTTTGGTTCACAGTATCTCTTGCTTTCTTCATAGCTCTCTCATAGACCCTCTGTCTCAGATGGCTCTCCAAATCTAAATCCTCAAGGGGATTGAGCTAACTTTACCTTCTGTCCCATTAGGAAGAGTCCTTACATCGGAAATTCTGGATCCATCCAAGACAGCCTTATTCTTATCCTACTTCTCTAAGCAGGCAGTCATGGGAAAGGAGCTTCCACTAGAAGCACATGGACAGCAGTACGACTTGTACTGTTAATTCTCTTTTGATTTTGATTTTTTTTTCTGTATGGGAGCAAAAAAAAAAAAAGCAAAACTTCAAACTTTCAAAGAGGCAGAGCTGGCCTCCATACCCCCAGTGCCCCAATTCCTGGACAGCCTTCTATGCCCTCTCCCATTCTCTATGTTCCTCCCAGGGGTCTCTACCCTCTTGCTCAGCATCCTCAACCACCCATGGATCTCTCCTCTACTATTTATCTAGACTCCCAGTCCGATATCTGTGTCCCTTACAAGAGCCCAGTAACTCATCCTGGGTCTCTCTCATGTGTCTCCAGGGCCTGCCCAGTCCCTTCCTGCGCTGCCCTTCCCAAAGACTCTTGGATCGTGTGGTTCGACGCTATGCTGAAGTGGTTGACGCTGGCAGCATCTTCATGGACCACTTCACCGACCGTGACAAGCTGCGTCTCCTCTACACACTGGCTGTCAATGCACACCCCATCATTCTGCAGGTATTTGGTGACCCCCACAAGCTCTCCAGGTTATGTTACCACCTTGGAATTTCAGAGGCCATCCATGGGTTGATTTTTCTCCCCTTCTTGCTTCATGTCTTGGGGCCACAAATCTGGGCTCATACATTTGCAACATCAGGTAAGTGTTTGACAGCCTTGGCAGCTAGTGAGGAAAGAGGTATGGGAGTGCAGGGCTGGGAACGTAGGTGACAGGGAACAGCAGTCAAATTTACAAGTTGAGGCAGACAGGAAGGCCTTCATGAAGGGAGGTGAATTTAATCTCTGCCACTAAGAGAAACATGATCTGAGCAAGTTTCATGGATTGGTGGGACAACTACCCAGAGATATACCTTGAAGCTGTGTTTGGAAAGGAGAAAAAAAAAACTGAAAGTGAAATTATTGAAACGTGGTCAAATAAATGAGGACATATTGGGCCTGGGACACACTTAGTCAGAAAGTTAGAGACACCATGTTAACAGTTATCCATAGAACTCATGGAGCTAAATTCCTCCAGAACAAGGGTCAGGACATGGACACATAAGTCACATCATGGACAGAAAAGATACCAGAAGTCACAGGGGAAGAGAAGAGGTGAAAGAAGAGTAAAGGGTGAAGGAATGGGATGGGAGGAGGAGGGAGAGAGAGAATAATAGGGGAGGGAGAAAAGGAAAAGAGGAGGGAAAGCTTGGCATGGTGACACAGGCTGCAAAATAAGACCATCTTCTTTTTCTTTTTTTTCTTTCTTTTTTTTGGGGGGGGGTGAGACAGGGTTTCTCTGTGTAACCCTGACTGTCCTAGAACTCACTCTGTAGACCAGTCTGGCCTTGAACTCACAGAGATTTACCTGTCTCTGTCTCCTGAGTTCTGGGATTAAAGGTGTACACCACCACCTGGCATGAGACCATCTTTTAAAATACCATAATATAAAAATACAGGTAGGGAAGAAAGGAGCCACAACACAGATAGTTCCTAAATATTTGCCAAAAACACTAATGGATGACTACACAATGAAGACTGTTGGTTATTTGGTTCTTGCTGCATGCCAGGTGTGCTGAATAATGGCTATTATTGTCAATTATTTCTCACTACAAGCCTCCAGAATGATATTGTCATCCCCATTGGGAATAAGACGGGAGAAGTGCCTTAGCCACTATCACCTAAACACAAAGATGTCTGCCATCAGAGACAATAGAAGCTATACTCTACCCATTAAACCTGCCTAGTGTCTTTGACATGCTAGCAGCAGAGAAGGAGCTGCTCTTTGCCCTACATGCTCAGGGGTCTTCTTGGAGGCCTTTTACTCACAACTTTTACTCTAACTTTTGTTGTCATCATGGTTACCCGAAGGTCTGGTTCCTGAGAGACCTGACCTGGAACCATATGGCTGAGACACCCCACTCAACCCTGGGCATTACCAAGAAAGAGTGTGGTAGGGGACCAAAGAGTGGTTTTGCACATTTAAACAAGATCAGTAGGTCCAGGTTGTCCCTTGGAGGCACATAGTGTATAAGGTACTCCAGTTAGGGAAGCTCAAAGACCATGACTCTTTATAACGTGACTTAAAAGAGGTAGAAGATACAGGAAAGAGAGACAGACAGACAGACAGACAGACAGACAGACAGAACTTTGAAATATACTTTTTGTTTTATTTTCTGTAGTGCTGGGGATGGGACCCAGGGCCTTGTGTATGTCAGATAAGTGGTCTGCTACGAAGATGCATCACTCTGACTTACTTTGTTTTCTTAAGGTAAACAAAGGGGAAAGTGGTGTTTATAGTTTTGGTTGTCAGTTCTAGACACAGATTCATTGAAAAAATGATCAACAGTTGAGGCTCTAACACATACAGGGAATATTTCTTATGGCCCTACCAATAGATGAATACAAGTGGCCCATGGCTACTGAGAGAAAGAGAATCAGTCATCTTTCTCCATGGACAAATTCCCACATAAATTTTCCAATTCCAATGGTCAGCTCTGGTCACATGTACATATGAGTGACACTAAATGGACTCAGTAGGTTGTATATATACGTGTGATTATATATGTCTATAAATATATGTAACTATGTGTAGCAATAATTAAGCATAGATCATGAATTTTGGAGAAAGAAAGGGGACACAGGAGTTAAGAGGAGGAAGGGAGGGGTGGGAATGATGGAGATACAGGGTTCATTTATGATGTACAAAAAAACAGACAAAAACAAAAAAATTTAAAAATGGCCAAAAAAAAAACCAGCTAGGATTCCTTCCTAACTTTATATCACCCAAATCCACAAGTTGAGAGCTTTTACAAGGATAGAGGCTGGGCTATGCTTCCCCAGACCAATGTTAGTCTATCTGGAAGCTTCCCACCAGTGGAGAAGAATCTTTAAGTGTGTAGTTACCTGAACCATGCAGGATTGTCCAGTCTAGCAGCGGGAACAGCCACCAGAATTATTCTTGTCCCATCTTAGAACCAGGTAGTTGTATTTATTCATTTATTTATTCATGAGCTCTGTTGACCAAGCTGACCTCAACCCTCCTGCCTCATCCTCCTGAGCATCTGGAAGAAACCAGCTCACATGATACCTTATTTGTAATTTATTCATTTATTAATTTATTTATTAATTTATTTATTATTTGTCTTTCAGTTGCCCTGAAGTTGCTCTTTTATTTTTTTTCCATGGCCTCTTCCTAAGTAATGATATCTTGGAAAGTACAGACTAGTCATATTTTTTAAATGGCACAACTTAAAAGAAAAATACCCTAAATCCTGGATACCACTGAAAATCACTGAAGGTTGGTTAGCATTCTCAGGTTCCACTTGGAGAAACTCGTAAAATCTGATCCACTGCATAAATGAGAGCGGCCTCCTTCCTGATTCCTTCCATTAGCAACACACTCCCAAAGTAGGGGGAGGGCAGGGCCTTACTATGTTCCAAAAGGTATGAAAAGATGGAGAAATGTTTTGCCAGCATGTTTTGAGATCCAGGGTGGCAGTAAGACTTATTTGTGTGGGCTGTGGGTGAGAGGTAGAAAACAAACTGCTCTGTGAGATCTCTCTGTGTCTAATGCCTGTTCCTTCTGGCTTGGCAGATCTTCCCGGGGGCAGAGGGCTGGCCACTGCCCAAGTACCTGGGCTCCTGTGGTAGATTCCTGATCAGTACCAGCACCAGACCACTGCAAGAATTTTACGATGCACCCCCAGAGCAAGCTGCTGACCTTGCCTACCAACTCCTTGGGGTCCTGGAGTCCCTGAGGAGCAATGATTTGAACTATTTCTTCTACTTCACCCATGTTGATGCAAACATGTTTGGCATCTTTGACAATGGGCATCTGTTCATCCGGGATGCCAGTGCACTAGGTGTCATCGACAAGCAGGAAGGTACTCAGCATGGGCTTGGTTGAGCAGCTGTCAAAGGGGATGTTAGGGTGACCAAGGCTAAGGAGGGGTGACCTGGGCCTTTGTACTCTCTGTATGTCACAGAGTAATCCAAGTTGGGAAATGTTATTGGTCATAGCACAATATCTCCTCACCCTCATTTGAATTTCGGTTTTGTCTTTATTTTCAAAGGGAAAATGAACTTGGTCTTGCCTGTAAGGGACATTTCCGTGGTGGTATGGACCCCCAGTGAGCCCTCCCAGGGTAGTTCTGGATCTCACTCACATACAAGTCACAGGTCCCTCTCCCCCTCAGACCCTTTCTCCTCAGATGCTCTTAGCCTTGATCTAAGATACAACTGCTGGCCTAGTTCACTTTGCAGTTAGTGTTGACATATTGACCCTGTAAGGTTTGAAAATTACACAAA
This sequence comes from Alexandromys fortis, assembly GCF_014885135.2. Lineage (NCBI taxonomy): Eukaryota > Metazoa > Chordata > Mammalia > Rodentia > Cricetidae > Alexandromys > Alexandromys fortis. The sequence goes on from NW_026068001.1 coordinate 3,036,213, forward strand.
CAGGCAACTGAACGAGGTGTGTGTGCAAGTCACAGTTCTCGTTGTTCACCGAGACAAGTGTTCTAGAGACCATTAAGCGCCAGTTTCTCAAACTTTGTTGAGCCCAATAACAGGACAATAGATTTTTTTCCCATTTCTGACACTTTTTTTTTAACAAACTCTGCAAAGATAGAGGGAAAAAAACCTTTCCTCGCTTCCTGATTTGCCTTTATTAAGAAGAATCAAATTAAAAGAGAGATTGATCCCAGCTATGCAAACATCAGTTCCATTGTAACCTGCTGAACACATACTTTGGATGACATGTTTTCCTCCCTGACTTTATATCCTAATTGTACAATAAAACCAATCCTAATACCATCCTCACTTCCCTAATTCAGTAATAACAGGAAAGTAACAATGTGGTTATAATTTTTATAATTATAGCCCAGCTTCCGGTAGAGACAAGTGGGTTTTCCATGCTTGGGCTTTAGCCTAATTGTAGGACAGTATTACTCAATGCTGTTCTCCAAAGGGGCTGTTGTGTTCTTGAACCCTACATCTTCTGATGACAGGGAAATGCTTGGATACTAAAGCACTTCACTCCGCAATTGTAATTGGCAGTCCCCCTTCACCCCGTCCCCACCCCCACAAGAATAGGTTTACAATATCTGATATTTTCTCTTCTAGGCAGCCAAGCAGCTTCCGGGACTGGAGAGAATGAAGACATTTTTAGCTGCCTGGTGTCTGACTGCACGGTCCAGCTGTCCTCCTGTGACACTGTCCCTGAGAAGCAAAACCTGGTGCTGGTGTGTCAGCAATTGCTACCTCGACTTCTCCAGGGAAAGTTTCCTTCCCCTGTGCAAGAGAAAATAGACTCTGCTCTCAGTCTGTGTAGCAAGAATGCCAGCACAGACACGGAAGTTTTAGGGGCCACCAACCTACTGAAGGACATCTTGAGACCACTGAGAACCTGTGACCCTAGATTTGCCTACCGCTACCCAGACTGCAAGTATAACGACAAGTTCTGAGTGACTGGGGCCTAACTAGCTTGAAGGGACAATCCACAAGCTCTTCCATGCCCATGGATGAGTTGACACCAAGTTAGAAGAAGCAATTTTAGTTTAAATATTTAAGTACATTCCTTTCCTAAGAAACACTCAAAACTAGTGAAAGAAACTCGTCTAACGTGCTTGCCTTCAAGTCCTCTAAAAGACAAGTGTCAAAACATGAGCTTTCTTAGAGAGGACATGCTATGGGGTAGGTAAACAGGCAAAGGCTGACAGGCAAACTCGTGCTGCACTCTGACCCACCAGCAAAAAAAAAAAAAAAAAAAAAAAAAAAAAAATAGTCAATGCAAAAAAGATTGTCTGGATATCTACAAGACCAATATGGAGCCATACACCAAGAGAGCTCCATGTCTCCCACGAACAGATCTGCTGTATTAGCCCTGTGTATTCAGGGCTATGCAGAACAGGCTATCCAAGTGTGACTACAGCTTAGTTACAAAGACAGATTTCAGAGCACAGCAGCCTGAGGGTAGCAGACAGGTTCCACTGTTCATTGTAACTTCAGCCTGGGACCATGTGCTCCAGTGCAAGACTCAAAGGAGTCCTAAAATTTTCGTCCAAATGTGGCCTTACAAGTTATTATTTAAAACAAAAAAACAAAACAAAAAAATTTTTTTAAAGGTCAACCAATGGAATGCATTTTCCTCTGCTGTGCCTTTAAAATATTTAAACTACATGGCTTATGGACCTCTGTGCATGCCTCCTTAATAATTATAAAGGGCTCTTAGACCTTTGCCTAGCCTCCCTACTAGACTTCTACTCCTGGGAATTGATCAGTCTACCTCCTTTCTTCTACCTCTAAATCAGCACCTTGGAGGTCAGAACACTCAGTCAACAAGCCTTGCTGCACCCATGGGGAAACAGAGGCCCAGGGAGGATGTGATTTGCTTGGATAATGCCGAAACTCTCCCTACCAGTTCATTCACCTGTTGCCTTCCCCATCAGTCTCAGACTCCCATCTTGGACAATTCAGTTCTAATTTCATTCACATTTAAACATGAATCCCTATCTTGTGGTATACTGGTGGACCTTTCAGTTTTGCCTTTTGACTGCTCCAGACACTCTCTGTCCCCTGGAAACCACAACAGTGAGGATGGCAGGCCAAGCTGCTGCAAGGACTGGCTTGTCATGCCTGAGAAGCTTTAAAGCTGATGTCTTCTGGTTGACTGTTGAGAATGAGGTCCGACCACATCTCCTTACTGACTTGCTTGGGGTATGTGCCTCCAGACAGCCTCCTGACCAGAACCCAGGGAAGGGACTACAGTCTCAGACTCCCCAAAGGTGCACATGAACATAAGACTGTCCTCAGGACTCTCCAGTACACATGCCAGGCCTGGTCTCTCTCAACAGAACCATTGTTTTTCCACTAAAGACTATAAGTGACTTTGAGTGATGCCCCAGGGGGAGGGGGGGTGAAAAATGGAACTTACTGTAACCTTCTTCTTATTCCTCTATCACATATCTGTGGGGAAGGCAAGAAGGGGAGACAAATGAAGACCTCTCCTCTGGACCAGTGACCTGGGACTCTAAAGAGTGGAGCTGCTGAGTCTTAGAAGGGAACATAGCCCTAGACACCTCTTGAATCTAGACAAAGACATCTTATGTCCTCCTTGATCGCATCCCAGGAGAGAGCAAAGAACAAAACTATCTGAGTACCCCCTGGAGAATAGTGGGATATTTGTTTTTAGTACAAGCTAAAGCAAACTACATGTTTTTGCAGCTGTGTGCAGATCCGCAGGGCAGGCCAAAGGAGGACAAACAACTCTTAGGCTGGGCCTAACACTTTGGAGTGGCCTGGAAATAGCTCCTCAGCTAGTGACCTTTTGCAAGATCAGGAGGTTGAGAAGTCCCCTTTCTCATGCCTTTTGAAAACAAAGCAGACTTGCTCTTTTCATCGTGATTGAAGATCCAGACCCCCTCCTAGGTGTTATCTCCAAGGGATATACTCCCCACTACCTGCCATCTGTTTATTCTCTGCCGCTCCTTCTACAAAGGGCACCTTTCTCTCCAATGCAGGGGTGTAGTAGGCAGACAGCACTGACTGCCAGCCCTTTGGGCTCTGCCTTGGTCACTCTGTGGCTTCATTCCAGGCCACACCCATCCTAAGGCTTATCCATACCTAGTCACTGGGCTTGGCAAGATGTGATGTCTCAGGCAATTTGGCCCACTTAGCTACAACTCTGATGGGTAGTTTTTATTCCAAAACTCTCCATGAATCAGACCAAGACTTTACTGGCCCTTCATCACAGTCCAACTTCCCCCACTCTTCCTTTCCCTCTGAATTCTTTTCACAGGTGTTGGCTAGACAGCTTGTGCCCATTTTGTGCCAAAATGGTAGCTCCAGAAAAGTACGTTCACATCTTAATCCTCAAAAACTGTGACAATTGCCTTATATGGGATATGGTTAAGGATGCTGGGACTTTCCAGGATTATCTAAGTGGGTCCTAAATGGCAGCCCATGTGTCTTCATTATGAGGGAGGCCAGGGGACTTTTAAGAGAGAAGAACCAGTGATGTGAAAGCAGAGGCTAAGACTGGAATGAGGGCAACTATAAGCCTCCAGCAGTCACCAGAATCTGGAAGAGGCAAGCAATGAACTTTCTGCCATATCCCCCAGAGGGAATACGGCTCTAATGCTACCCTAACTTTAACCCAGTGAGCCCCAAGAACTGTGAGAGGATATAAATCTATTGGTATACACCACCTCCTGTATAGTGATTTGTTTAAATACCTTCAGGAATCCAATACACACTCCAAAGTCTACTGAATATCAGCTTCCAGAGGGCTCCAACTGCAATACTTGTCCACAGTCTACCGTGAGCAAATGGAAAGTAGTCCTTGGGCTGATGATGTAGCGTACTGGTAGAGCCCTTGCTTAGCATGCTCACGGCCCTAGTTTCGGTCCCAGTACAACAGAAGCATGTCTTGGCATGGGAAGCATGAGCTGTAGCCCTGTGCAAGGCTAAGGGCTTCCTTCCTCCAAAGCTCTAAACACCACTGAAGAGCCTGCTCAGTCCTCCATCTATGCAGAGCCTTTAAAATAGGCCAGCCACTACAGAACACTTTCTGAACCTTGTCCCTGAAATTCTGGTCCACATGTTTGTGCCTCATCTGAGTATGATTTCAGGAAGACCTGTGTCCTGCTTCCCCATCCATCTGGGAACTTCCTGAGTCTGGGAGTGATGTGGAGAACTTTGTGTTCCCCTCAACAAGGGAGGGCTGGACCCAGAGCAGAGGCTGAGAACAATGAGTGCCTTCTTTAGCCCTTCCCTACATTGTTCATACACCACACTGGCTACCCATCAGATGGAAGACTTCTCAACAGGCAAGAGACAGTTGAGTCAGCACTCAAGAGCCTTCAATCAGAATAAAATTACCACCAGCTTGTCTCTACTCCCTGGGATTTGAGTGGAGGCATTATTTTGCCGGTTTTTTCAGCTATGCCTTTTAGCCTCTAGGACTGGCTATGTGACTTGTGGGGCCCAAAGACAAATGAAAATTTGAGATGGACCTGTACAGAAACAACCAGTAGTTGCAAACTGAACCAGCAAAGCTAAGCTGAGGCCCTCTGCTCTATAGTTTACAGGCTCACCAAGCTGGTCCAGGGGACAGACTGCAGATACGGATTCCCCTTACACTTAACAATGAGTCTTACTGGCATTGGCTGAGGACTCATTTAACCTTCACACCAAAGGGAGCAAGTTTAGGACAGGGATGAAATGTGATATATGCCGAAGGCTTATGAGATCAGACTCCACCAACTGCAGTTATCAGGAAGGTATAATGCCAGCTCACCCACAAGTCTGACTTAGCACAGGAGAATGCTGGCTTCAGTGTTTTGTTAAGTGTGATTGTTTTTACGTTTCCTGCCTGTGGTCTTGCATCGTCTGACTTCTGCCTATAAGTGATTCCCTAAGTCTGAACACTTTCTCTGGTGTTAACAGAAATACTTTGTTGAAACTGAGGTCTTTGGGGGAAAGTCCAGATCTCTGGAAATAGACTGACTTGTTATCAAATCATGACGATCCTGTTACTGTATAACTTTCTCCATGTCATTTATCTTTTCCACAAGTCACTCTTTTTGTGTATAAAATATGGAGGAAGAGATTTACTCTTGCAGAAATATTGTCCCCTGTAAGTGATGTGGGTCTCTTTTTGAAAGGAAAGAACAGAGGCATTCTCTATAGAGAACATAGTGACACTTTGAAGGAAATTCTGACTCCTACCCAGGAGGCCACTGGCCCTCTGGCTGCTGACAGTCTGACTGTAGTCATTTTTGGTGCTTCTCCCATTCAGACCCTTGGTCAATCATGAAAGGCAGCTGGGCAGCTTCTGTCCCCACCTCCCTCCCTAGCCTGGCCTTCCAGCAGGCTCAGAAGGGAATCTTCGAGTGAACATGGTACAGGGAGCCTTACCAAGTCCATCTGTGCTCATTATGTGAAGAGAAATAAGGACATAATGTCCCAGTGAGCACCAGTCTCCTAGCTAGCTCATGGTGCCGTGGCTCCCCTATCCACCTTACCCCTGCTTTTCACACACATTGGCCCAATTGAGCTCACAAGAACATAGGTTATTCTCTGATCAGCTTGCAGCTCTTGAAGGCATTTCAAATGATAGGAAAAGCTTGACACCCAAACAGGGGACAACAGCATTTGCAGGTTTGCTTGAGTATGTGCATGAGTAAAGAATGGCTTCAGGCCTGTACTGTGACCACAGGGCCAGCATGGCAATCCCAAGGGAGCAGACATATATCCCTTTGGATCCTGCCACAGTCAGCATAGCAAAATCAATATATCCAAGTTACTGTTTGCAGGAATGTTAGTCTTTTCAATTAAGCAATAAGCACTTCATTTGTGATAAAATAAACAGGTATGCACTATAATAGCAAAATGTTGGAAATCTATTTCTACAGAATAACATACATGACCAAGTGCCACCTTGTACAGAAGGAGGATGAGTGACTCTGAACTCACATGAGGAAACGCACCATAAGCACTTAAAACAGGCTGATTTGTGTGCAGGAAGAAGAGCTATAAAATCCCATTTATGTGCCTACTCACTTGAAATATTCTAAACTGGATACTATGAGGAATTGGAAGCAATTACATGATTGTATATCAGAATACATCCACAGTACAGGCTAGAAAAGATGAAGCATGTCTGGAGCTCCATTAGGAAAACAGCAGCCTTCGTTTAGCTTCTTCATGGTTAAGGTCAGGGTGAGAGATGCTTGGTCATTCTGTCTGTACAATGTTCATGTTGTTGTTTGTGTTAAGTCATGAGTACAGAGCAGCCTTGTTTTGTCTTGATCCCTCTTAGTCAAAGAGGGGCCTTGTTTGATGTTGGCAATCTGAGAAATTGTTTGTGTCTAAGGAGAACATAAGGGCTGTGCTGTGCTGGCCAAGCCAGCTGTGGGTAACACCGAGGCTAAGGCTTAAATGACCATGCCAATCCAACTCCACCCCTCTAGGGTGTGCATCTCCTTCTCTGTAGGACAATTGGTAAATGTCAAATATGGTCCATATGTCAATAAATGGGGCTGTTATGAATATTAATTTCTGAGTATCAGTGAAGATTTTGGTTGAGTGATGTGTTAACATACGAGGAACCTGAATGAAGATAATAAATGGACCCTACATTCTATTTTGTAGCTTTGTAATTTAAAAACTTTTTTTATATTGTGTGATATGCTCTGTGTGTGTGTGCGTGTGTGTGTGTGTGTATACCACAACATTCATGTTGTTGTCTGGCATGTCAGGGTTGTGCTGCACAAAACAAAATGCACATATCAAAATACCAAAGCATTATCTATGTGACACAATAGCCCTAACTATGAGAAGCACGTGGAAACTGAACTAGCATCACAAGAGGATTCAGGTCACCCACAGGAGGTATAGTCAAGGGCAGTGTTAGTTGGGTAGAAGCATTACTGTTCCATTTCATTGTTACTGTCGTTTATCTCCATCTCTTTGATCCAATCTGCTTATGTGAATGTGTCCATCATGGGACCAGGGCTACTTGTATCACAGCTGAAGAAAACAGAGACTCAGAGCCCAGATTCTTTCCCTATTATACACAAACAACAGAGTTATTTGGAGAGCAGCTACCAAACACAATCTAACCCACCTCCCCACCCTGCCATTCCACTGTCATACTTTAGCCAAATCCATTTGCATCTCGCCTGTACCTGTAACAACTCTCTGAAAAGAAAATCACTCATTAAGGGGAAATGTGCCAATAAGTCAGTAGTATTTGGCTTGTTGAAAATACAAATATTTTAATATGTTATTTTTTAAAGATCCTACCCAGGGAAGGCAAAATTTCAGGAAAAGAAGCAAGTCATGGAAACTATTGAAAAGCAATTTGGTAAAGTTCATCAAGAGCCTTAAAAGTGGAGTAGTAGGGAGAGGAAGGGAAAGGAGCCTAAAAAGGGATGGCACACTCTACCTAGTAATTCCACTTCTGGGATACCGTCCAGAGGAAGCCATCAAGAATGCAGAGACGTGTGTGCAGACCAACTGCAAATTAATCATGGGTTGAACATTCATGACCTTCACTGAATGAGAGTAAGTAGTATTTTTAATAGGTATAAATTACAAGACAGAGTAACATGGGAGAGGAGAAAACAGAATCACAACTTTGAAAGCCCAAAAGCAAACAATTTAGAAGCAAAAGAACAGGATTCTAAATTGGCAGCAAAGAATGTGAGAACCAGGTCAATTCATACCACAAAACCCTTCCCTCCAAAAGCTTGAGACTGACATCAGATCACACCAGAAACGAGGGCTGAAAGGTGGCTGTGGTTTGTATAAGACTTCTTTTTAAAAGCAATTGGATGTCTGCCCGATTCCTCAGCTTTCAGATCCAATGTCAAGGCCCTCAAAGATCAACAAAGAATAAGACACGCTATTATGTACTGGACAGTGCATGTGCAGAGAGGGCCTGAAAGTTTGTGTGCATGAAGACTCAAAATTCCCAACCCTCCCCATACCCCCAGGCTAGAGAATAGATGAGTGATCCCTAATCCCAGAACTTCATTGAAGAGACTGACATGAGAAACTCCTCGAATAACCCCCTCATCATGTCCCGACCAGGTCACATCTTACAACCCCCATGTGCTTTCCAGAGCACTCAGTCATCTTTTTCAGTTCCCTGCTCCTTTAGTTTTCCTTCTGGTTTTGAGTCCCAACATTATTTTGAAATGACCTCAAGCCTTCAGAAAAGGTGATAGAAAAGTCCAAATGCCTCCTGTGTACCCCGTATCTGCATTGCTCTTTATTTGCTTTCTTCCCCATGCCTGCATTATCGTACCACCCCTCCCTCTTCACCCATCTCTCTCCCTGGGCTCCACCTTTTATATTCCTACTGTTTTCTGGGCTATTTTGGGAAGATCACACATGTGTACCTATATACTTGAGTCCATATCCTAAAAGCAAAGACTTCTATAATCATAATTTGAGGACCCAGACAAGAATAGTATCACTAAAAAACTCGTAGCCAACTACAGCACTTCTTCCAATTTTGCTAATTTCCCTCAAACTGTCCTTTAAACAAATATGTTTTCTTCCTGTCCCAGAACCTAATCCTGGACCACACATTGCACATAGCTGTTGTATGACTCTGGTCTCATTTAACTTGAAATGATTGTTTCACCTACATATGTGTGTTTCATCACTTTGATGCCTTTAAAGTGGAAAGGCTGTTTGTTTTGTAGAATGTCATCCAACTGGGTTTCTTTGATTCAGTTTGGTGGTTTTTTTTCCCACTTGGAGTAAGAATGTCTCAGAAATGACACTGCGATTTCTCAACTGTTTCCTATCAGATACCATATGAGGTCAGTTTATCCTATTGCAGCTGATGCTGGTTTGGTGATGTGTACTTGCAAACATCTACTGCAACTGAAGAAGTGATATTTGGCAAATATTAAGAGATCCTCTATTCCTAGAACTTCCACCTGCTAACTTTAGTATCCATTGATAATGCTTCTCTGAATCAGGTGTCACTATAATGGTTGCCAAAAAAAGTGACTTTTTAAATTCTATTATCTTTTACATTGATTAGTTGCAACCCTAGTATGAAAAGAATTTTTTCTTTCCCTCTGCTTACTATTTTATTTGTGCATCTATATATGTATGAACTAGTGGATTCATATTCAATGGGTTATAATTTGTTTCCATTTATTTGAATGCTTAAATTTTTCCCAGAGTTGGTGATTGGGTTGTCAAGGAACACTAGACACGAGAAGATGATGACTTCAAATTTCTGAAGGAAAATTGTTTCCAACCTTGAAAATACCTATTTAACCTGTCCAAAATATTTCCAGATATTCAAGGTCTGAGGTTTTCTTTGTAGATTCCATGTCTTAGGAAGCCATCAGAGGATGTGTTTTGCTACAAGAGCACAATAGGTATAGGTATTATATAAAGGATATAAGAGTTGGAGGAAACCAGGGAGCTGGCATGGCGATGGGCAAGGATCCCAGAACACTAGCAAGATAGTTCCTCGAGTCTGCTCTACATAAGGCATAGACACACCCAGAGGGCCGAGTCAAGCTAATTCAAAAGCTACTCCTTCAGACAGGAAACACAAACCCAGTGAGTATGCTTGTTTTTAGAGAAAACTTATTTTGGTGAAGAATATATATTTAAATTAAAAATAAATACCATTTTAAAATGCAAGTGAAGGCGTTAACAACATAATTAACTTCTGAGCAAAAAGTTATACAAAAATTTAAAAGTGGATATTGTATATCTCATGGCTGGACTTTGTAGCAAGGGAAGGAACTACTTGTTCATCTTGGCCACCCAGAAACAAAATAATCACTCAGGGACTGTATTAATTAAATCACTGTTTGGCTCATTAGCTGTAGTTTCCTATTGGCTAACTCTTATATTAATTTAACCCATTTCTACTCATCTGTATATCTCCATGTGGCGGTGGCTTACCTGCAAAGATTCTAACCAGCGTCTGTCTCAAGCAGAGAATCCATGGCATCTCCTGACTCTGGCCTTCCTCCTCCTAGCATTCCATTCCATCTTCCCTGCCTACCTAAGTTCTGCCCTATCAACAGGCCAAGGCAGTTTCTTAATTCATTAATTGTAATTGCAGCACACAGAGGGGATTCCCACATCAGAACTTCAAATGGTATTTATGCAGTCATAAAACTTCACACACAAAAATATTTATTCAACTGATGTAATGGTATAATTTATATTGGAGATATAGGAAAGATCTTTATGAGAGGAATGGGACAAGGAGAAGATAATAAGATGAAATGAACCTTCATTTTTCCATACTAGAATTTCAAAAATAAAATGCTTAGAGCAGATAAAAATCAAGAAGTTTCTATTCAAACCTGTTATTTAAAGAAATACACTAAGTAGGCAAAAGAACTAGCTAAAATCTGTCATTGTCTGTGTGGCAAGGCAAAGGGAGGGGAGACAAGGGGGCAGCTGGTTTTCATAACCAACTCTGCAGTACTACATGATTCCAGAAATGCAACACAAGCATTTTAACTGCAACTAAAAGAAATAGAATATGCATGCATTAAATGATAATCTTACCATTACATTTAATTACCATACAAAGCAACAGGTTTCATATGGCATTTTCATACATACTCTGTTTTGGTTGATATCACATATTATTTTAAATAGCAGAGTCGTTTCAGCTCAAATGAGTAGGGAAATGGCTCAAGAATTTGGGTTGCAGCCACACAATTATATATGCAGCAAAACTGAAATATTGCTTACAGAGGGATTATACCACAAGAAAACACTTAAGACCCAATGCTAAGTGAAACTAGCAGGTCACAAAATACTCCATATCTGTTCAGTATTTTAAATTTTTGTGTCTTGAGTTGGATTTTTTTGTTTTTAAATAAAAATTTATATACAAAGACTAGAAATAGAGATAAAGTATTGCCAGTAGTTGAATTCAGATTATCCAATTATTTTTTCACTTTTCTGTTTTTAACAAGTGTTGATTTGGAACTTTAAAAATGTTTCCAGGACTGCAAAGTGGTTAAGAGCACTGGCTGCTCTTCCATGGCAGCTCACAACCATCTGTAACTCCAGTTCCATGTGATCCAACACCCTCCTTGGGCATTGTATGCATCTTTACACAGACACACATGCAGGCAAAGCATTCATACATATAAAACAAAAATAAATAGTTGAGTGTGATAGTTAATACTTTGATCCTGGCACTTGGGAGGCAGAGGCGAGTAGATCTTTGAGTTAAAAGCCAGCCTGGTCTACAGAGAGCTCCCAGTGAACTCTAGGACAGCCAGGGCTATGTAGAGAGACCCCTGTCTCAAAAAACATACATATTTTTTAATTTCCAATAATGTTGATGTATTCATTGTAGAAATTAAAAAAAAATATTAATGTGGACTAAGTAAAAATTATAAGTAACTCAGATAAAATTGCAGATATTTTTTAAAATATGGGATTGTTTCCTTGATAGCATGATATATCCTGAGAGTAGCCATGACTATCAGAGGTGCCAAGATAACCACTAACTTAATTATTTCCATAGTTTTACATGCCTTCATGGGTGCTAAATATATAATAAAGTATCTGAAGTATAGTTGCTGTAGCCTGTTTCTGTAATCCCAGGTTGAGGTTGAGGCAAGGAGATTGCATCTTTAAAATCAGTTTGGGACACAAGGCAAGATCTTGCCTGAAAATGAAATGAAACCAAAAGGTGAACAAATTTTCATGTTTATTTTCAAATCTCAGAGATTAAAACGCACATGGGGCATGGGGGAGAAGGCTCAGCAGCCAAGATCAGTCGCTGCTCTTTGAGAGTCCAGAAGTTTATTCCTGGTACCCATGATCACAGCCACCTATAACTCTAGTTCTGGGAGATCTAGTGTCCTCTTTTGGCCTTAGATAGCACCTGCCTGCATGTGCACATGTCTTCACACAGACACAGAAAAATAAATCAATAGATGAAAGAAATAAGAAAGAAAGAAAGAAAGAAAGAAAGAAAGAAAGAAAGAAAGAAAGAAAGAAAGAAAGAAAGAAAGAAAATGTAAAATTTAAGAAAACGTTGGGCAAATTGCTTTCCTATTCTCAATCCTTTCGACTCAGTTCTAAATCTGGGGTGCGATCCCCCTGTTTCTGTTTAACAGTGTCTGCTGTGGAGAGCCATGGCTTGCAGCTCCGTTTATGTATTTTCAGGAAACAGACATGATAATAATTATTCCTAAGTTTTATCTGGTTTTGTATGTGCTTACTATTTGTTTTTTGTTATATAAAACATTAATTGCCCACCCAAATGTCACTTGCAATGAGAGAGAAGGAAAGAAAGGGAAGGGAAACCTCCACTTGCCCTTTCGTATTAGAAGCAGAGGAATCAAAGAGAACCAAGGACAACTCTGGGCTGAGAGAAAGAGAAAGGGACAAAAGAGCTATGAGAACACAGCTCAGAGGGCCAGGTGCAGCTCCAGGGCAGAGCACTTCCTAGCCCCAATCTCATCCAGTTAGATCTCCCAGCACTGCAGGAAGGGGACTGGGAATAGACAGGGAGGGGAGAGGGAAGGAGAGACAGAGGGGAAGCTCAAGGTAGACCAGGAGTAAGGCAATAGGGTTAGTGGGAATTAGGAAGGTGGAGGGGCCAAGAGAGCATGACCCTGCACTCCCAATCATTTCTTTCCTATTCTGTGCTTCAGAAAAACAGAAGAGGCAAGTTCTGCACCCAGCATGAAACTCAATTGGGTCTTTGGGAGACACTACCTTCACTAAAGTAGACTTTGGCCTCTAACTACTTTTAGGTTGCCACTTTTCTTTCCTGCTTGGCAGCCAGTCTGCAGGATTAGTGCCCACTCTGCTGTGCTATGGAAATTGTTTCAGCTGGCTCTGCACTGCTCCTGAAGCAGCTGCCAAGAGATTAAGAGGCTGAAATGGGGCTTGCAAAAGCTCGTGTCGTTTTTACAGAATTATCTGTCTTTGCAAAAAGGCTTTAATAACTGGTTCTGGAAAATGAGGAGCCTGTGTGCTGGTCGAGACAATCCTTTTTGCAAGAGCAAGCCATGGCTCCCTCCTCCAGCTTGGGTCAGCTCTACAATAAGCACCGGCAGGGAACAACCAGGCAGGGACTCTGGGCCAGAACACAGATTCCCTTCCCAGGATACCACCCAGCAGCTGCCTGCTTCCCCTCAGTTTAACACACACTGCACAGGAAATCCTACTAGCATCCCTTTGCTCTTTCTTGGGCATATTGATGACTTCATTTACACTTTCTGCTCCTGTTCTCTGGTCTTTCTTCTTCTTCTTCTTCTTCTTCTTCTTCTTCTTCTTCTTCTTCTTCTTCTTCTTCTTCTTCTTCTTCTTCTTCTTCTTCTTCTTCTTCTTCTTCTTCTTCT
>NW_026068001.1:3050065-3063227 GCF_014885135.2 Alexandromys fortis
ACAAAGAGAGAGAGAGAGAGAGAGAGAGAGAGAGAGAGAGAGAGAGAGAGAGAGAGAGAGAGTCAGAGTCTCTGGGGGCTGTATCTCAGCAGTAGAGCAGATACCTAACTTGGGGGAAGCCCTTTATTCACACACAAAAGAACAGCTCTGTGTACATTTTCCAGTGGATACCATGCCTCACAACAAAAGCAACCATAATTTTGGATTATCTCATCACAGATTACATTGCCTGTTTATTGTTGTTATTCTTGGCTTTCTGTTTGTTTTTGAGACAAGATCTCAATATGTAGTGCAGACTGGCCTCCGACCTGCCATGCTCGTGCCTCCCTCTTCCAAATGCTGAGATTACAAACAGGAGGTACCACAATCAGGCATCAGTATTACTTGTTCTTGAGCGTCATATAAATAAATGATGTTATGTGTTATGTCCTTTGAGGGCTCTAGCTCAGTACATTTTTTGAGATTTGTCTACATTGTTTATCTTTGGTTCATTTCCTTTTAATGCTGAAAATAATTATGTTGCATAGAGCTCATATGGGATGTATCCATCCATTGAGGGGCATTTGGCTTGTTACCATTTGGAGGTATATAACTAAAGCGGAAACACATGTTTTTGTGCAAGTCGTTGACATACATATACTTTTTTACTACTAAGCAATCCCTTTTCCTGAGCAACACTGAGGCAGTAAAATCTGTGCCCAAGGCTTCTGTCTATTTGGCACACACCTGTAACTTCAGCACTTAGGAGGGTCAGAAGTTGGCTATAAAGTGGATGTAAGGCTAGCCTGAGCTACACACACTTTCTCAATACAAAAATGAAATAAAATAGCAATAGGACAATACAGTTGTGTGGGTGATATCCCCAGAGCTGATAGATTTAGAGTCAAAGAAACTGCTTACTTTTTCCTCAGTCAATTGCCCAATGCTTCTAAAAGTTTTGAGGCGTGATGGTCATTTTTGGTTGTCAACTTGGCTACATCTATAATCAACTAAAACTCTGGACAGTCTGAAGAAAATTTTCTGGATTGGATCATTTGAGATAGGAAGATCTACCCTAAATCTGGGCCGCACCTTCTGGTAGCAGCCCACATAAAAGGATATGAAAGAAGGAAGCTTTTGCTTTTTGCCTCCTTGCTTTCACTCTGTCTGGCAAATTTATCTATCCTGTCATTTAGATATTCCTTCACTGATATTAAACCCTACTTCTTCAGGATTCCAATGTAGACTGATGACTGGCAGTTCTCTGGGTGCCTAGTGTACACTCTGGGCACAATCTGCCTCTGGATCCTGGATTCTCTCCACTTAATCTAACTTTGGAAAGATACTTTATTTATTAATTTTCTGACTGACCCCTAAGTTTTACAATTAATATTATTTATTATAATGAAAAATAAGTAAACTATGCAATTTTAGTTTTACATTTGCATTTTTAAAATGTAATGCACAAGAATGGAAGCACCATCCAAACAGAACCTCATGAAAACCATCTGTAATTAGAAAACTGAAAATAAAAGGCATGCACTTGAGTGTTAGGGTGTCTTTTATGTTATGATTGTTAATCTCAACTGTTAAATTGATGAGGTCTAGAATCCCATAGAAGATACGCCTTTGGGCATGCCTATGCGGAATTATCTTGAGTAGGCTGAGGTAGGAAGATCCACCTATTCTGGGTGGTCCCATTCCTGGTGGATTCTGGATTGTATAAAAGTGGAAAAAGTAAACTGAGAACAAGCATGCATCACCACCTGCTTCCTAACTGTGGATGCAATTTGACCAACTGCTTCAAGCTCCTGCTACTGAGACTTTCTTGACATGATGGAGTATAGTCTTGAACTATGAGTCAAAATAAACTCTTTCTCCATTAAGTTATTTTGTCAATGTATTTTATATCAACATCAAAAAGTAACTAAGACACTAGTTTTTGAACTACAAAACAATGAATATATAGCATTGTGAAAGTATTAGCCAGCACAATTGAATAAAACACTGAAGTGTTTATCTAGCTATTCTTTATCAATAAAAACTCGGGAGTCAGATATCAGGTTAAGAACATAAATGATCAGAGAAGCAACGGAGGAGTGACCAGGGACACCCCCCCCCTTTCCCCTTGATCCAAAAGAGCTGAGACTCTCTCTAAGCCCTGCCCTACTACTTTCTGTGTCTCTATATCTGTCTTTGGTCCTCCAAAACCCTTATGGCTAACTTTGGTCAGCTAGTAGCTAGCTCTGCCCTATGATTCAAAGCAAACTTTATTGGCAGTCTCTGCTTTTCTGAGATCTGTTGCGTATGACATTTATTTAAAATGTTTTAAGATTTCCGCTGTGAACCATACACATTCCTAACCGTGGCCTTTGAAGTCTCCAAAAGGATGATGGGACCCCACAATGAAGATTCCACCTGAATTGTGGTAATGCCATTAAGTTGACAAACATCACCCAAAGATCAGGTGTTGTGATCCAGCTGCCCTCACTCCCCCTGACCGGCAGGGGAACTTCCTTGTGGTCTGTAATTGACAAGGATGTTTGTGTTCTTTCTGGCCGGTGGGTCTCCACAGAAGGAGTAGAGGTATAAAAGGTTGCTGGACAAAATAAAGGTTGCTGTTCTTCCACCTGAAAAGAAGCCTCTGTGTCTCAATCCCAGCACCCCCCGCCAGTCTCTGCTATCCAAGCTGCGCTGGCAGCAGCAATCAGCTTTGGACTACAAACATCTCAGAACAATTTCAAGGTGGCTAGCTGAGTTGGTGCAGCTTCATAAGCTACTTCAGTTAGGAATTCAAATAAACCCTATACTTTCCCATCACACAGAGCTCTCACAACATTTAGCTCTCCAGGACTTGACTATTATCTCAGTTTTCTCATGGTCCCCTTTAGTCACCCCCAGAAAACAGAAAACAGTCTATGAAACACGATTCCCACATTCCCAAGATGTGGAGTGGATGGGTTTTATTTATTTATTTTTTTAATTTATTTATTTTTGGTTGTTCGGCAGATTACGGATATTTATCATAGTTTAGGAGGGTTGATTGTGAGTTGTCAGGGAGAGAACTAAGCAAATGAGATTAGATGCTGGGATCTTGTTATTAAAAAAAAGAAAAGGGGATATAGGAGTAATAGGATAAAAGGGTAGATTATTGGATCTACTTTTTTTTTAAAGATTTATTTGTTTATTATGTATACAGTATTCTCAGTACTCTGCCTGCAGGCCAGAAGAGGGCACAGATCTCATTACCATGTAGTTTCTGGGAATTGAACTCAGGACCTTTGGAAAACCAGGTGGTGCTCTTAACCACTGAGCCATCTCTCCAGCCCTTGGATGATGGAGGAAGGTCATTGGTTAAAAAATAAAGAAACTGCTTGGCTGGCCCTCATAGGTTAAAACATAGGTGGGAGGAGTAAACAGAACAGAATGCTGGGAGGAAGAGGAAGTGAGCTCAGACTTGACAGCTCTGCTTGCTGGAGCAGAGACACCAGGCTCCTCTCTCCCAGGCAGCTCCGACCCAGGATGGACGTAGGCTAGAATCTTCCCGGTAAGCGCACCTAGTGGTGCTACACAGATGATTAGAAATGGGCTAAATTAATATGTGAGAATTAGCCTAGAAGAGGCTAGATAGAAATGGGCCAGGCAGTGTTTAAATGAATACAGTTTGTGTGTTATTTCAGGCATAAGCTAGCCAGGCAGCCGGGGTGCTGGGGACGCAGCCCCACCACTCCTATTACAACACTTGGATCTACTTTTAAACTAAAAAAATCAACTGCTAGTCTTAAATATTATATATTTGTATGGACTTTGTATATTGAAATCTATTTAGGGTAATTTTTGTTAGAACATACTGTGTGTACATTTCTACTTTTGTTTAAGGTATTATACCTGTGAAGCTCACTTAACAATGCAATGTAATTTTTTATTCCTTGAAAGGTATTATTATAAACTATTTAGAATAACAAAGAAATGCAAGTTAGTAATTAGTCACCTATAATAGTTAAATTTGTAATCATGTTAGGTATCTTTTAAAGGTCAAACATATATTTTAGATAGACAGGTGATCTTCAAATACTTCAGAGACCTGCAAAATATGTCATTTATGATGTTTTAATAACATGAAGTTTCTCATGACAATGAGACACATCTGCTTCTGGCAGACCAATCTGCTTCAGAAAGGCTAATGAGCATTAAAGAACCTCCATATGGAGTTATTTTCTGTGGCAAAAGTTAGCCACTAGGCAAGAAAATGCCCCTTGCCTTGACTGCTGACAGTATGCTGCCCGAGTTGAACAAACAGGAGGCAAATGAAAGAGTGTTGATGATGAGGTGGGGCAGCCCTTCAGAATTCCTGCTACACCAAAAACTCTGTCAGATATGTCAGGCATGCAGGTTGAAGATGGATGCCCCAACATCATAGAGAAACCTTGGGTGACTATCCAGGCAGCCAGATGTTTCTAACATTTCCATAGTTTTGGAAGTTGTTTGCATTACACTTCCTGTTTACTTGGGTAATATTATATCCTTTTTGGGTCTCTGATGGGTTGAAGATGAGATAATTGTAGTTACAGTTTTCCTTGTTACCAAATTCAGAATGGAAGCTCACAAAAAAAGGTACACAGTATATAAGACTGACAGACATAAAAGCTTAAATTGTTTACCTAAAAAATGTTTTGAGATCTGAAAAAAATGGTTTGGGATTGGTAATATAAGTTAAGATAAAAAATGAATTAGGTGCACAACTTTGGACTCACCAAGATAGAATAGATAATGGAGTATTTTCTCTGAATTTGCCAAATGCAAATGAACTGAACATTATGACTGTAGTTCTTAACTGATAATTATTCTTATTGCATATAGTTTTACACAAAAATATTAATCAAGAATGTCAGAGATATGACTCTAATTAATAGCATGAACTGTTCTTTCAGAAGAACTAGATTTGATTTCCAGCACTCACATGGTGACTCACAACTTTCTGTAACTCCAGTTCCATGGAATCTGATACCCTCTTGGCTTCTGCAGACACTAAATGAGTGTGATGCAGGCAAAACACTCAAATAACATAAATAAAAGTTTTAAAATATGTTGAGCAGAACCTTCCCACACAGCTAGATAAACCACATTCTTCTTGAGGCTAGGAGACCACTAAATCTGCCTGATCTTCCCCCAAATAGACTTTTCCCAACCTGACAGTTCTAGCCTGGGTCTCACATCCAGTGTCCCAACCTAACCCAGCTATTCCTGCCAATGCCAAAACCAACCTCAAAGCTTCTACCAGGACCTACCATGCCTGTTCCCAAGCCAAAGATCCCTAAAATAGTAAGTTTAACCTCTCCACCTAACTACATCTACTTCCACACTACTCCAGGCTTCAACCAGAACAAACATCCTACACACCAACCCAGTCCCCTCTGTCTACATAACTTCATTTCACCTAAGCCCATTTCAAGGTCCAAACCATCCACACATTTTCTCTTTTGCCCTAACCAATCCTGCTCATATCAGACACAGAACTAATGAAATAATTCTACATGCCCATCCATCTCTTATCAAAAATTACAAATAATATGAGAGATCTAGGCAAGACCTACCCTCCAAAACCTACTGGGACCCAGAATTCAAAAGAACAATCATAAACATCATCACAGAATTCAAAGAGTTTAAAGAGGACACAAAGAAATAACTTGATAAAATTAAGGAGAATAAATGGCTGAGTAATTAGCAATAATAGCCTTTGGTGTCCAGCCCTAAGACTCTCTTTAGGGTTCAAAATGGACACAACAGCAAGTGAAAAGAACTTTTTCTGAGGGTGACTGAACTCTCTCATGTGTGTTTTTCCAAATCAGTTTCTTTATTTTTCTGCCTTTCTGAAAAGTTTCCAATTTATATACATACACAATCAGCAATTCTCTGACAATAGCAAGGTTACAAGGCTTGAATTTTTCAGGGCCATTAAACAGATAAGAGCTGCACAAAACAATAACTGTCAGCTTTCTTTATGGCTCAAGGGAGGCATGATTTCTGAAATGACCTGGCAACTCTAAGAGGCAGAAAGGTCAATTAAGGAGCTTTAAATTCTAAGAAGGAAAAAGAGGAGTTTGTGTGCTTTACTATGTTCCTAAGTGTGACTAATTAAGCTAGAAGTTTGCAATCAATAAATGTAAAAAAGAGGAGAAATGCAGAAACACAGTCTCTCTCCTAGCTCTCTCTCAGCTCACCAGAGGTGTAGCTCTAGGAACAGTGTCAGGGTAGCCATGGCAACTGGTGTAAACTACAGAAGGAGATATGTGGTGCCCAGTCCATGATAGCATTCTCGCCAAATGTTAACTGGCTAAAGGGAGCTTCTCAGACCTAAGAATTGCATCTTTTATCTTAAACAGTTAGAAAAAAGGGAGATCTATAGTAATATATTATAAAATCCAGAGCTTGACACTTCCAGCCACCTGGGCCAGTGTTTGTTCCCATAGCCCCTGTGTAAAAATAATTATCTTTTTCTGGGGCAGGTCAAATGATCAATAAACTTTTCCTGTTATCTCTCAGGGTTAAGACACAAATAGTTAATTTCCTAGACTAAGATCTTATATCAATAAACTGAGGTGAAAGTAGATACAGAGTACTAATAGCCTGTTAAAGTTAGAGCAGGCTTAACAGGGGTTGCATAACAGGTTTATCATTGACTGCAGCAGTGTTTCCTGAATGGTAAGGTAATACCATGATGCAAAAGGAAAACCAGTGCCTGAGGATTTACTTCAGGTAAAACATTAGCGGGTCAAATAATTATCCTTTTCAATAATTTCCCCCTTCTTCCCCCTCCCACAATCTTCCATTCTATCATCGTAATCATAAACTTTTAATATGACTAAAATTTATTTCTTTTCAAACATTTTTTTCATAAGCTCCAGGAAGTCAGTTGGACCTACCTAATATGGACCAGACTCACCCAGAATAAGTATAATTTAATTCTTCCCTTATCATTCCTGGTCTCGAGAACCCCTGGGAAATTTCCTCCTCCACCCCTCCAAAAGAACCCCCTCTATCTTACATCTTGGAACTCTCCTCTCTTAATCACCAGGATCTAAAATTTTTTCCAGACATAATTTTCTGCCTTTCCAGCATCTTGCAAGCCTCGGAGCCCGTAAAATACAGCAGCAATCAGCCACCTCAGGACATGGTCAAGCATCTCAACTCCTCGATGCCCACAAAGTCAGTGTGAAGTAGTCACGAGAGACCTTACAACAACTATTCCCATCTATTAAGACCCCCCCCCCAAACCTCCCAAATCTTTATTATAAGCAAAAGGGTGGAATGTAATTATTCAACTACAGATAAGGCTGCACTTCCGGGTTCTAAAGGCAAGGACATGCAGTCAGGCCCTCGGGTAGAAAAGGCCCACATGGGTCATTGGGCTACCAGGCGTCCTTGTTTCAGTGCTGAGGAGTTCCATCTGGATGGGTGAGTGTGTGCTATCCAGGGGCAGCCTGTCCCGGAAGAGAGCACACCCCCCCCCAGCTCCTGCTGCAGGGCTGTCTTTCTTAAAAACGACCCAGCTTCCCCCCAACCCTGCCCTGTTGTCTCCAAGGTCCTTTGCTCAGGAACAGTTTCCCGCTCCTACACTAAAGCTAACCACCCAGAGTAGTGAGTGCCTGCCTACTGGGCAGGGCTCAAGGTCCTCCCTGCAAGGGAGCATGGGCATCTTCAGCTTATGCTACAGGGTCTCCTATGTTCTATTTGACCCTGCCCTGCCCCACAATTCGCCCTTTTGTCCACAGGTCATTGGGCTACCAGGCATCTCTGTTTCAGTGCTGAGGAGTTCCATCTGGATGGGAATAGTTCCTGCTTCTACACCAAGGAGATCCACCCAGAGAGTCACTCACAGCAAAGACTAGACCAAGACACCAGGCCTCTCGTGGCTCCATTTGAAGGAAGAGATGGGCAGGCGCCAATGCAAGTATTCCTCCAACAACCTGAAAGGCAACATGACATCACCAGAATCCAGGGATCCTGAAACAAGAAGAATTGAACACCCTACTCCAGAAGAAATAGAAGAAATCGACTTTAAATGGAACTATATGATAATAATAGAGGACCTTAAACAGGAAGTGAAAAACTGCCATAAAGAAATAGAGATGACAAAAGAAAGGTAGAGAGCCAGGTGGTGGTGGCTCATGCCTTTAATCCCAGCACTCGGGAGGCAGAGGTAGGCGGATCTCTGTGAGTTCGAGGCCAGCCTGGTCTACAAGAGCTAGTTCCAGGACCGGAACCAAAAAAGCTACGGAGAAACCCTGTCTCAAAAATTAAAAAAAAAAGGTAGAGGAAATGAATAAATCTCTCAAAGATACCCAAGAAATCCAAGAGAAACAAGAAAAAGCAATCAAACAGGTAAGAGAAACGGTTCAAGACTTGAAGAATGAAATAGAGGTAATGAAGAAAATACAAACCGAGGGAAGGATGGAGATGGAAAATCTGGGTAAATAAACAGGAACTACAGAGACAAGTACTACCAACAGAATACAAGAGATAGAAGAAAGAATATCAGACACTGAAGATACCATAGAGAAAATAAACACACTAATCAAAGAAAACAGCAAATCCAACAAATTCTCATCACAAAACATTCAGGAAATCTGGGACAAAATAAAAAAGACCAAACCTGGGCTGGAGAGAGGACTCAGAGGTTAAGAGCATTGTCTGCTCTTCCAAAGGTCCTGAGGTCAATTCCTAGCAACCACATGATGGCTCACAACTATCTGAAATGGGGTATGGTGCCCTCTTCTGGCCTGCAGGAATACACACAGGCAGAATATTGTATACATAATAAATGAATAAATATTTAAAAAAGACCAAACCTAAGAATAATAGGAGTAGAAGAAGGAGAAGAAGTACAGCTCAACGACAAAGAAAATATATTTAATAAAATTATAGAAGAAAACTTTCCCAACCTAAAGAAAGATATACCTATGAAGGTTCAAGAAGCATACAGAACACGGAATAGACTGGATCAAAAAAAAATCTCCTCACCATATAATAATCAAAACACAAAACATACAGAATAAAGAAAGAATATTAAGAGCTGCAAAGGAAAAAAGGTCAAGTTACTTATAAAGGTAAACCTATCAGACTTACACCTGACTTCTCTATGGAAACCATGATAGCCAGAAGGTCCTGGATAGATGTACTGCAGAAAGTAAGAGACCATGGACACAAGCAGAGACTACTATACACAGCCAAGCTTTCATTCATTATAAATGGAGAAAACAAAATTTTCCAGGATAAAAACAAATTTAAACAATACATAGCCACAAATCGAGCCTTACAGAAAGTAATAGAAGGAAAATCACAACACAAGGAGTCCAATAATGCCCACAATAACTCAGACATCTAATGATTCTTCACCAGCACAACTCGAAGAAGGGAAACACACAAACTCTAATACCAAAAAAGAAAAAAAGAAAAGAAAAAGAAAGTAAGAAAACATGACCGGAGTTATCAACCACTGCTCATTAATATCACTTAATATCAATGGACTCAACTCACCTATAAAGAGGCACAGGCTAAGAGATTGGATATGAAAACAGGACACAACATTCTGCTGTTTACAAGAAACACACCTCAAACACAGAGACAGGCACCTACTCAGAGTAAAGGGCTGGGAAAAGGCTTATCAAGCAAATGGACCTAAGAAACAAGCAGGTGTGGCCATACTAATTTCTAACAAACTTGACTTCAAACTTAAATCAATCAGAAGAGATGGAGAGGGACATTTTATACTCATAACAGGATCAATTCATCAAGAGGAAGTCTCAATCCTGAATATCTACGCCCCTAATATAAAAGCACCCACATACGTAAAAGAAACATTACTAAAACTCAAGGCAGCCATCAAACCGCACACACTAATAGTGGGAGACTTCAACACTCCTCTCTCACCAATGGACAGGTCAATCAGACAGAAACCTAACAGAGAACTAAGAGAATTAATGGAGGTAATGAATCAATTGGACTTGACAGACATCTATAGAATATTCCACCCAAATCGGAAAGAATATACCTTCTTCTCTGCAGCTCATGGAACCTTCTCGAAAATTGACCACATACTCGGTAACAAAGCAAACTTCCACAGGTACAAAAACATATTAGTAACCACCTGTATCTTATCAGATCACCATGGATTAAAGTTAGAATTCAACAACAACCCTACCCCCAGAAAGCCTACAAACTCATGGAAACTGAACAGTCAACTACTGAACCACACCTGGATCAAGGAAGAAATAAAGAAAGAAATTAAAGTCTTCCTTGAATTCAATGAAAATAAAGAAACAACATACTCAAACTTATGGGACACTATGAAAGCAGTCCTAAGAGGAAAGTTCATAGCACTAAGTGCCAACTTAAAGAAAACAGAGAAAGCAAATATTGGAGACTTAACAGCCCACCCGAAAGCTCTAGAAAAAAAAAAAAGAAGCAGACTCACCTAAGAGGAGTAGAAGACTAGAAATAATCAAACTGAGGGCTAAAATCAACAAAATAGAAACACAGAAAACAATCCAAAGAATCAATGAAACAAAAAGCTGGTTCTTGGAGAAAATCAACAAGATTGATAAACCCCCATCCAAACTAATCAAACGGCGGAGAGAGAATATGCAAATTAACAAGATCAGAAATGAAAAAGGGGACATAACCACAGAAACAGAGGAAATTAAGAGAATCATTAGATCTTACTACAAAAGCCTGTATGCCACAAAATTGGAAAATGTAAAAGAAATGGACACTTTTTTAGATAAGTACCATATACCAAAGTTAAACCAGGACTAGGTGAACAATCTAAATTGACCTGTTAGTAGTCAAGAATTAGAAGTTGTTATCAAAAACCTCCCTACCAAAAAAAAGCCCAGGTCCAGGCGGTTTCAATTCAGAATTCTACCAGAACTTCCAAGAAGACCTAATACCTATACTCCTAAATGTATTTCACAATACAGAAACAGAAGAGTCATTGCCAAATTCCTTTCATGAAGCTACAGTTACCTTGATACCAAAACCACACAAAGATTCAACCAAGAAAGAGAATTACAAGCCAATCTCACTCATGAACATCGATGTGAAAATCCTCAATAAAATATTGGCACGCCGAATCCAAGAACACATTAGAAAAATTATCCATTATGATCAAGTATGCTTCATCCCAGGGATGCAGGGCTGGTTCAATATATGAAAATCTATCAATGTAATCCATCATATAAATAAACTGAAAGAAAAAAACTATATGATCATTTTACTAGATGCTGAAAAAGCATTTGACAAAATTCAACATCCCTTTATGATAAAGGTCTTGGAAAGATTAGGGATACAAGGGTCATACCTAAATATAATAAAAGCTATTTACAGCAAGCCAACAGCTAACATCAAATTAAACGGAGAGAAACTCAAATCCATCCCACTAAAATCAGGAACACAACCAGGTTGACCAGTCTCTCCATACCTCTTCAGTATAGTGCTTGAAGTTCTAGCAATAGCAATAAGACAACATAAGGAGATCAAGTGGATTCGAATTGGAAAGGAAGAAGTTAAACTTTCGTTATTTGCAGATGATATGATAGTGTATATAATCAACCCCCAAAACTCCACCAACGAACTCCTACAGCTGATAAACACCTTTAGTAATGTGCCAGGATACAAGATCAACTCCATAAAATCAGTTGCCCTCCTATACACAAAGGATAAGGAAGCAGAGAGGGAAATCAGAGAAGCATCACCTTTCACAATAGCCACAAATAGCATAAAATATCTTGGGGTAACTCTAACCAAGGAAGTGAAGGATCTAGTTGACAAGAACTTTAGGTCTTTGAAGAAAGAAACTGAGGAGGATACCAGAAAATGGAAGGATCTCCCTTGCTCTTGGATTGGGAGGATCAACATAGTAAAACTGGCAATTCTACCAAGGGCAATTTATAGATTCAATGCAATCCCCATCAAGGTCCCATCAAAATTCTTCACAGATCTTGAGAGGACAATAATCAACTTTATATGGAAAAACAAAAAACCCAGGATAGCCAAAACAATCCTATACAATAAAGGATCTTCTGGAGGCATTACCATCCCTGACTTCAAACTCTATTACAGAGCTACAGTCATGAAAACAGTGTGGTACTGGCATAAAAACAGAGAAGTCGACCAATGTAATCGAATAGAAGACCCGGATTTTAACCCTCAATCCTATGAACACCCGATTTTCGATAAAGGATCTAAAAGTTTACAACGCAAGAAAGAAAGCATCTTCAACAAATGGTGCTGGCATAACTGTATGTCAACCTGTAGAAGAATGAAAATAGACCCATATCTATCACCATGCACAAAACTCAAGTCCAAATTGATCAAAGACCTCAATATCAATCTGAACACACTGAACCTGATAGAAGAGAAAGTGGGAAGTACTCTACAACATATGGGCACAGGAGATCACTTCCTACGTATAACCCCACCAGCATAGACATTAAGGGCAACATTGAATAAATGGGACCTCCTGAAACTGAGAAGCTTCTGTAAAGCAAAGGACACTGTCACTAAGACAAAAAGGCAACCCACTGACTGGGAGAAGATCTTCACCAACCCTGCAACAGACAAAGATCTGATCTCAAAATATATAAAGAACTCAAGAAACTAGACTTTAAAATGCTAATTAACCCAATTAAAAAATGGGGCACTCAACTAAACAGAGAATTCTCAACAGAAGAAGTTTAAATGGGCAAAAGACACTTAAGGCCATACTCAACCTCCTTAGTGATCAGAGAAATGCAAATTAAAACAACTTTGAAATACCATCTTACACCTGTCAGAATGGCTAAAATCAAAAACACCAATGATTGCCTTTGCTGGAGAGGTTGTGGAGTAAGGGGTACACTCATCCATTGCTGGTGGGAATGCAAAGTTGTGCAACCACTTTGGAAATCATTGTGGTGGTTTCTCAGGAAATTTGGGATCAACCTACCCCAAGACCCAGTAATACCACTCTTAGGAATATACCCAAGAGTTGCCTTATCATATGACAAAAGCATTTGTACAACTATGTTCATAGCAGCATTATTTGTAATAGCCAGAACCTGGAAACAACCTAGATGTCCTTCAATGGAAGAATGGATGAAGAAAGTGTGGAATATATACACATTAGAGTACTACTCAGCGGTAC
>NW_026068001.1:3067310-3138439 GCF_014885135.2 Alexandromys fortis
GAAAATCCTCAATAAAATATTGGCACGCCGAATCCAAGAACACATTAGAAAAATTATCCATTATGATCAAGTATGCTTCATCCCAGGGATGCAGGGCTGGTTCAATATATGAAAATCTATCAATGTAATCCATCATATAAATAAACTGAAAGAAAAAAACTATATGATCATTTTACTAGATGCTGAAAAAGCATTTGACAAAATTCAACATCCCTTTATGATAAAGGTCTTGGAAAGATTAGGGATACAAGGGTCATACCTAAATATAATAAAAGCTATTTACAGCAAGCCAACAGCTAACATCAAATTAAACGGAGAGAAACTCAAATCCATCCCACTAAAATCAGGAACACAACCAGGTTGACCAGTCTCTCCATACCTCTTCAGTATAGTGCTTGAAGTTCTAGCAATAGCAATAAGACAACATAAGGAGATCAAGTGGATTCGAATTGGAAAGGAAGAAGTTAAACTTTCGTTATTTGCAGATGATATGATAGTGTATATAATCAACCCCCAAAACTCCACCAACGAACTCCTACAGCTGATAAACACCTTTAGTAATGTGCCAGGATACAAGATCAACTCCATAAAATCAGTTGCCCTCCTATACACAAAGGATAAGGAAGCAGAGAGGGAAATCAGAGAAGCATCACCTTTCACAATAGCCACAAATAGCATAAAATATCTTGGGGTAACTCTAACCAAGGAAGTGAAGGATCTAGTTGACAAGAACTTTAGGTCTTTGAAGAAAGAAACTGAGGAGGATACCAGAAAATGGAAGGATCTCCCTTGCTCTTGGATTGGGAGGATCAACATAGTAAAACTGGCAATTCTACCAAGGGCAATTTATAGATTCAATGCAATCCCCATCAAGGTCCCATCAAAATTCTTCACAGATCTTGAGAGGACAATAATCAACTTTATATGGAAAAACAAAAAACCCAGGATAGCCAAAACAATCTTATACAATAAAGGAACTTCAGGAGGCATTACCATCCCTGACTTCAAACTCTATTACAGAGCTACAGTCATGAAAACAGTGTGGTACTGGCATAAAAACAGAGAAGTCGACCAATGTAATCGAATAGAAGACCCGGATTTTAACCCTCAATCCTATGAACACCCGATTTTCGATAAAGGATCTAAAAGTTTACAACGCAAGAAAGAAAGCATCTTCAACAAATGGTGCTGGCATAACTGTATGTCAACCTGTAGAAGAATGAAAATAGACCCATATCTATCACCATGCACAAAACTCAAGTCCAAATTGATCAAAGACCTCAATATCAATCTGAACACACTGAACCTGATAGAAGAGAAAGTGGGAAGTACTCTACAACATATGGGCACAGGAGATCACTTCCTACGTATAACCCCACCAGCATAGACATTAAGGGCAACATTGAATAAATGGGACCTCCTGAAACTGAGAAGCTTCTGTAAAGCAAAGGACACTGTCACTAAGACAAAAAGGCAACCCACTGACTGGGAGAAGATCTTCACCAACCCTGCAACAGACAAAGATCTGATCTCAAAATATATAAAGAACTCAAGAAACTAGACTTTAAAATGCTAATTAACCCAATTAAAAAATGGGGCACTCAACTAAACAGAGAATTCTCAACAGAAGAAGTTTAAATGGGCAAAAGACACTTAAGGCCATACTCAACCTCCTTAGTGATCAGAGAAATGCAAATTAAAACAACTTTGAAATACCATCTTACACCTGTCAGAATGGCTAAAATCAAAAACACCAATGATTGCCTTTGCTGGAGAGGTTGTGGAGTAAGGGGTACACTCATCCATTGCTGGTGGGAATGCAAAGTTGTGCAACCACTTTGGAAATCATTGTGGTGGTTTCTCAGGAAATTTGGGATCAACCTACCCCAAGACCCAGTAATACCACTCTTAGGAATATACCCAAGAGTTGCCTTATCATATGACAAAAGCATTTGTACAACTATGTTCATAGCAGCATTATTTGTAATAGCCAGAACCTGGAAACAACCTAGATGTCCTTCAATGGAAGAATGGATGAAGAAAGTGTGGAATATATACACATTAGAGTACTACTCAGCGGTACAAAACAATGACTTCTCGAATTTTGCATGCAAATGGATGGAAATAAAAACACTATCCTGAGTGAGGTAACCCAGACCCAAAAAGATGAACATGGGATGTACTCACTCATAATTGGTTTCTAGCCATAAATAAAGGACATTGAACCTAGAATTTTTGATCCTAGAGAAGCTAAATAAGAAGGTGAACCCAAAGAAAAACATATAGTCATCCGCCTGGATATGGGAAGTAGACAAGATTGCCGTGCAAAAACTGGTAAATTGGGGGTGGGGTGGGATGGGGTAAGGGGAAATGGGGAGAGAAAAGTGATAAGGGGAGGATGGGGGGAACTTGGAGAAATGGGATGTTTGGGATAAAGGAAGGGTGGATATGGGAGCGGGGAAGTATATATCCTAATTAAGGGAGCCACCTCAGGGTTGGCAAGAGACTTGACTCTAGAGGGCTCACAGGTGTCCAGGGAAATGTCCCCAGCTTGTTCCTTGGGCAGCTGAGGATAAGGAACCTGAAATGACCCTATCCTATAGCCATACTGGTGAATATCTTGCATATCACCATAGAACCTTCATCTGGTGATGGATGGATTTAGAGACAGAGACCCACACTGGAGCACCGGACTGAGCTCCCAAGGTCCAAATGAGGAGCAGAAGGAGGTAGAACATGAGCAAGGAAGTCAGGACCGCGAGGGGTGCACCCATCCACTGTGACAGTGGGGCTGATCTATTGGGAGCTCACCAAGGCCAGCTGGACCGGGACTGAATAAGCATGGGATAAAACTGGACTCTCTGAACATGGTGGACAATGAGGGCTGATGAGAAGTAAGGACAATGTCACTGGGTTTTGATCCTACTGTATGAACTGGCTTTGTGGGAGCCTAGCCTGTTTGGATGATCACCTTCCTGGACCTGGATGGAGGGAGGAGGACCTTGGACTTCTCACAGGGCAGGGAATCTGGACTGCTCTTCAGACTGGAGAGGGAGGGGGAATGGAGTGGGGGGAGGGGGAGAGGAATGGGAGAGGGGGAGAGGAATGTGAGGAGGGGGAGGGAAATGGGAGGCAGGGAGGAGATGGAAATTTTTTCAATAAAAAATTAATGAATTAATTAATTAATTAAAAAAGAAAAGGCCCGCGTGACCCATGTGCACACATGCGTGGTTACATCCATATATGACTCAGCTAAACCTTTACACACATGCATGAGTAACCTGTCATCTATGTCATCAGTGTGACATGGTCACGCCAACCCCTGTGCGCATGTGCGGGGAAGCCTTTAAAAGCTGGATGTGCCATCTTTTGCTCTCTCTCTGCACCTCTATCTCCAGGCCTGTGCACACTCACACTGCCTTCTAATAAATTCCTAAGCAGGTTTGCTGGCATTCTGTGTCTCCTTCTCACTCACGCCAGGTAATTTCTACCACAACTTGTATACTTAATCTTTCATACTTACCATTCGTCAAGGAAATTTCTCTTTGTAACACAGCAACCAATCAAAATGTAGAGTTGTGGAGCTCAGACCCAACTGATACATCTATAACACAATTCTTGCAACTAGGCTTGGGGATCATTGTGGGAAAGGAAGTTGAAAGAGGAACAGAAAGTTTGTTGTTCCTACAAAAGCCAGAAGTTATGCCCATAAAGTTAATATGAAGTATCTCACCAAAATGCCTACTCAAACATATATTAAATAAATAGAATACCAATAGGTATGCTAATTTGGAAGGAGAAAAGCTCAAGAAGCCTCAGCTTCAGACAAAGAACTACAGTCAGCTAAGGAATGTTGAGAATGGGAGAAATAGTAATCCCAGGGGCAGAGCAAACCAAGCGATCAGTCCTGAAAACACAAACAAACAAGTTACATTATACGGCCTGAAGGGAGTGGGGGAGAAGAGCAGAGAGAGAGGAGAGAGAGAAGAGAGAGACAGAAGCTGCCTCTCTAAGAAGATGGAAAAGAAAGAGACTCCGGTTGCAAGCAGGAAGAAAAATCTGCTTGTCTCAGCAGATGGGGGAGGAGTGGGCATGGCCTGTCTCTTAAAGAGACAGGACAGATCATTACAGAGATGACTCAGCAGGTAGAGGAACTTGGTGACCTGAGTTTGATGGCCAGAACCCATGTAAAGGTTGGAAGGAAAGAATTAACTCCAGAGTTGTTGTCTGACCTCCGTGTGCACTCTCCATACACATATGCCACAATAATAAAAAATACTTTAAAATAAATCCATAGCAATTAGTTAATAAAATAATTTTAATTTACATATTTATAGGGATTTAAGTTTTTATTAATATAGAATATTTGTGTCCTTATAGGTTTTCAGGAGTATCAAGTCTCCTGGTCTAACCTGGTCAAGATGATAGTCCTGGTCAGGGTCTGACTGCCTAATAAAATGTCCCAGAGGAGCTCATCCTTCAGGTGTGAAGTGTCCAGATTGGTAAGGTTCCTAAAGGCCTTGATTAGCCTGTTGAGAAATAGTTCAGTGTTTTCCTCCCTTCCTTGAATAATCTTTCTGATCTTGTTAGTGTTAACAAGTTTCTTAATTGCCATATGGCTCAGGTCCTGGAACCCTGACTAAAAGCCTCAAGGAATAAAGAAAAGACAAACACACAGATACATGTACAGTAAAACTGGGATCAGAGGGGAATTTTCTAACTTTTTTCAACATGAACCTTATCATATTTGTTAGGTACAGTGCAGTGGGAGGGCTTACCTAAGTTCAGTATAGAGATCTCTATAGGTGAGCAGTGTCAAACTATAAGCTTCTGGGAGAAAGAAAGTGCAGTTACTAGTCTTTTGTAAACACTTGTACTCAGAATACTGAGAACTTGCCTACCCTTCTTGAACCAGATTTCTATGATGTGGTAGTATGAATGCAATTGGCCCCCTCCCCCCAGTAAGCTCATAGGGAGTGGCACTATTAGGAGGTGTGGCTTTGTTGGAATAGGTATGGCCTTGTCGGAGGAAGTGTGTCACTGTGGGAAGGGGGTAAGTTTTGAGGTCTCCTATACTCAGGATACTACCCAGTGTCTGGAGTTATTTCCTGCTGCCTTCTGGTCAAGATGTAGCGAGCACCACATCTACCTGAACATCACCAGGATTCCTGTCATGATGATATTGAACTGTACCTCTGAAACTGTAAGCCACAACCTCAATTAAATGTTTTCTTTGTAAGTTGCCATGGTCATGGTGTCTCTTCACAGCAATAAATGAAGACACTAAGACACATGGAAAACCGGCTTTGCCAATGTCTCCTGTGTGTGAGGCCTTGGAGTCCTCAGCATGACTATGCCCATGTAAACAATACATTTCATGCATTTTTTAGTTCTGCAGTGAGACTATCACTTTACACCTATAGATACCTGCTGGGTATAGTAATTCCAGTGAATGGGTTTG
Source organism: Alexandromys fortis (assembly GCF_014885135.2). Classification (NCBI taxonomy): domain Eukaryota; kingdom Metazoa; phylum Chordata; class Mammalia; order Rodentia; family Cricetidae; genus Alexandromys; species Alexandromys fortis. Next base: position 3,072,772 of record NW_026068001.1, read on the forward strand.
TAGTCTGGGAGAACTTGTGCACTAGAGAGCTGGTTATTAGGATTTAGATCAATTAGCATATTGGAATGCTTTTTAGCTTCCTTTCAGATCCTCTATTTTCCCCTAGAGATATAGGAAGTAGTCTATGCAAAGGTGTTTCCATGTAAGGCCATAAAGTTAAGGTCTGGAAGGTCAGTGATTGAAAAGACTGAGAAGGAAAGTGGCATGGACTCTGCTCTTAAATATCTAGGCATTTTATTTAAGGAGATTGCAATAAGCATAGGTGAGGATGGCACATAGGCTTGGGCTTCTTTTTCTTTTGGTGATTTGGGAGTGAGTGGGAGACTGTGAAGGTTAGGGAGAGCTCTGTGAAGTGGGAGAAGATACTTTACCTGAGTCTTGTTGCCCTTTGTTTTTTCTGTTTTAAAATCAGGGATTAGGGTACAAATAGAGATCATCTAAACTATCAGAAGTTTCCCTTTTTTGTTTGTTTGTTCTTTTCATAGTCCCCTATCCTGGTAGACAACCATGATGGCCTGTACATACAGTTCTTCAGTCTATTTCCCTCAATTTCTCTAAAACAGAAATTCAGATGAAGGATAATATTGTAGTTTAAGTTTTTATCCTTTACCCAAATTAACCATCTTTTACTGAGACCAGTAAAATGTTAGCCTATTCTTTATAGTGTTATGATCAACCTCAGTGATGTCTGGAGTAAATTCACTGTAGTTACAAATTCAAGAGAAAAGAAATGTTTAGGATCTCTGGAATGGAGAAAGGTGCTCATTTTGTCCACTCAGTCTTCAAGAAAAACTCATGGGTTAGAGCTCTTTCTCATCAGTAGAGCACAGGTGTCCTTTGCTGATCCCTGATATGAACATCTCTGGGATCATCTCTCTCCCTCTTATTTGGTAGAATAATGTCTTTTTTCAAAGAAGCTCAATAAAAAAAATCATATCAAAAACAGAAACAATAACAAAAGAGGGGAAAGGTCTGGGATAGTAGGCTGTAGGCTTTCTTATATAAATGACTTTGACTTTTTGTTTTAAATTGTCATGCAGTTCAGTCAGAGTGCAAATGAGGTGATGAGAGATGACTTAGTGGTTGAAGTTTCTTTGGAATTTCCTGCTTCATGATTATGGGCCTGTAGGCCAAAGATGAATGCCCCAACAGTATAGAGGAACTTTGGGTGACTGTCCAGGCAGCAAGATGTCTGTGTCGTTTCTAGAGTTTGGATTTCTTATTTGCTTAGGTAATATTATATCCTTCTGGAGTCTTTAATGGAGTTGAAGAATGGATAGTTATAGTTTTCCTTAGTTATGATAAATATAAATATTGTAACTGTAATTCTTGCTTGATAACTGTTTTGCTATATGTAATTTTGCTATGTTAAAATGAAAGCCTTCTTTTTTGTTTAAACAGAAAAAGGGGAAATGATGTGAGAGTGATTTCTTTCTAATCTGTTGCTTTCATTGGTTAATTAATAAAGAAACTGCCTAGGCTCATTTGATAGGCCAACCCTTAGGTGGGTAAACAGAACAGAATGCTGGGAGAAAGAAAGCTGAGTCAATGAGTCACCATGATTCTCCCACCCAACACAGCCCCAGGTTAAGATCTTGCCTGGTAAGCCACCTCATGGGCTATATAGAATATTAGAAATGGGTTAGATCAATATGTAAGAGCTAGCCAATAAGAGGCTGGAACTAACGGGCCAAGCAGTGTTTAAAAGAAGTTTCCATGTAATTATTTCGGGTAAAGCTAGCCGGGTGGCGGGACACAGCCCGCTGCTCCTATTACAACAGAGTGGCGTTACACCTTCGCCTTCATGCAGATCCATGTGATTGTGGAGTCCAGAAGAGGATATCAGATTTCCTGAACCTAGATGGAGTTACAGACAATTGTGAGTGGCCTGATGGAGGTGCTGGGAATTGAACCTGGGTCCGCAGGAAGAGCAATACATGCTGTTATGCAATGACCCATCTCTCCAGCTCATTTAACCTATCTTTGATCTCACACACAACAATATAGCTGTTGTCCAGTCCAATTATTAATAGTGGTCTTTCAATCTCATGTGAATCCTGCTCTGAACTATAACAGATATGGTCAATTTAATTATAGGCTATCAAATTTAAAGACATCTTGATCTTGGTAAAGAAAAATTCCAATAGGAAAGATCCTTACTGCAAACACAATGGTGCAAACACATTGAGTCCCTAGTTTTTTAGTAAGAAGTACAATCTGGAATGGGACTGCAAAATGGTATTTTGGCTTCTCCACCAAATAACAATACTTGATGCAAATTACATAACCTCCATTTAACTTAATTTACTTAAATGTAAAGATGAGGTTAAAATAGTACTTAAGTCAAGGCTAAATGGATGGAAGTACTAAGTAAGCACAAGTCCATAGTAGAAATACTGAAATCATGACAGTGTCATTCTCATTTTACTGTTCAATATATGCACACACACACACACACACACACACACACACACACACACACCAGAGAATTTGAGGAAATTTGTTCTTTCCACCATTTTGAGTTTTGGGGATCAAACTCAGGTTGCAGGCTTTGTGCAAGAGCTCTTCCTTTCCTCAGATTGGTTGGGGATCTGCCAGTCTAACAACCACCAAGAAGTAACAACACAATTACCTGGAGGTCCTGGAAAGACCAAATCTCATTTACGTCTCTCAAAATTAATACCTTTCCTGGCCATCAGGTTGTTACTTCACTGAAGTAGCTCTGGTAAATATCAACAATTAACTGACAACCCTGTTAATCCTTATCTTTGCTGCATGGTATGGTTACTTTTTCAAAAAGTTCTGGCCTAACTCTAGTTAGCTTAAGCTTTTTGTTCCTTTGAAGCTTGCTTTTCTGTGTGCTGGTATTTTTATTGGATTTGGCACCTTGTTTTCTCATTTAACAGTTCCTGTATTATGTTGTAGTTCTTTACCAACACCTCAAAGGATACTCAGCTATACTTGTGGTCCAGGTCACACCTTAATTTAAGACCCAAACATCCAATTGCTACTTTAACCGTCTGTCTCCAGAGCGTCTCACACTATTTCCTATTCTGGCTGCAGGTACTCTCACTTACCTGGAAAAGATTTACTCAGTCATATAGACTTAGTCTTTAAAATTCAAAGTTCAAGCCCATATCATCTCTTCCTTTTAGTTCTGAGATTTAGAAATATCCTAGTTGCAATGCAGTTAAGAAATGGCTACAAAGGGCAATAAAACCAGGCATGGTAGTGTAAACTTGTAATCTGTGTTCAGGAGAACCATAAATTCAAGGTCAACCTAAGAATTGTGAGCTCTCATCTCAGAAGAATCAAAACCAATAAAGATGCAGTAAGATCACTGTAAACTCAATGTTCTTTGGCTTAAATCTAATAGGTGGTATATTAAATAAAAGCCGAAATACAAATATCACACCTGGCGGGTACAGCTTTCCAATGTTAGGTCCTTATCTTTTCAAACTGTCTTTCGACATTATTTCAACCTCAGCCACAATACTTGGAATTCCCAAATCATCTTGCCCTGTTCGGTGTAATGATGCTGAAATGCATGCCCCAGTGTCACTCCTGCTATTTGGTATCTCCTCTGTTTTCCAGGATATATACCTATGAACCTCCCTTCCTAGATAAACAAGCTGGAAAGCAGGAATCACATCTTATACATATGCACAATTATGTGGAACAAATGAAAATCCACGTAACTTTATGGCGTGGAACGTGTGTATTGCTACCCCACCAGACACACAATAAAAAAACTTGTTATTTCGTATCCATAGGCAGATACCTCATTTGAATTACGCTAATAATATTTGATCCTCAGTTTCAGTTGGTCAGTCACTAGTATTCTGAAAGGTACTAATTATCAATTTGTTACTTTGGAAAAGTGACTTATTACAAAATGTAAAACCTAGAACTTTTTATTGATTTAACCTAAATAACAGGTTAAGTAAACCGAATTGCTAAATTTATGTTCATTAAGATTAATTACTTTTTAATTAGTGCCAATAAGAAGAAAATTTTGTTCCCACTTTGAATCAACATCTGTTTTGATTGCATTATGTGGTAAGTTTCTTTTTCTGAACAGTGTATGTGCAGTGATGCAAATTTGTTTCATTATGAAGCCATCAGTATAGTGTGTGACTTAATGGATTTACCTATAAAAGCAATTAAAAAAAAACCCCAAACTATCTTAGCTTCTAAAACATGAAAAATGCAAAGCATAAAAGGCTGTTAATTGACGCAAAGCTGTTTACAAAGAACTTCACTCATCTATTTGAGAATACTGATTTGTTTTCTACTTTCAATCTTTTCTACTCATTCAAAGATTAAATTCCTAGCAAGTATTAATCTTGATATATTTATTTAAATGTGGGTTACATAAAATCTCTCCTACGTAAATGCAAGACAACATACTCATCTTGACAATAGATTAATCTTAACAAAAATCACACAAAAGATATGCCAGTAAGAAAAATGAAAACTGAGTAAGAACAGTTGGTTGTTTTAGCCTTTAAGGTTAGCTTACAATTGTTTTGTTCACAAAACATTTAGTTTATTTCACTCTGGAGGACTTCCCGGATAGATGATTTTCACAAAGCAACCATTTAAACTATTTGTGGTTAAACATATTGATTAGTACTCTGATAAATGGTTTGGGAATTATTCCTCCATGAAGATTTAAGAAATGAATGCCAATAAACAATCAGCTTATCACGTTAGTAACCAATTGAATAAAACATCTCTAAGCTTTCAGTCCTTAAACTGCTAAGAAGATACACTCCAAAAACTGTCTGAAAAGATAATGCATTCAAAATAACATTTTAACAGATAGGACTGTTAAATTACATAAATCAACCAACCAACCACCCCACCCACCATTTAAAGGATTCTTTATGTTTCATCCCCAAATTTGTGGAAAATTGTTTAAAATTATATTATAAAATGAAAATGTGTTCCAAGTACTTCAGAAAACTGAGGTGCAAACGCAAGGCGCCATTATTATTATTATAAAGCAAAATACTAGCATTAATTCACAGTAATTTTTGAATGTTATATAGCCTAATATATTCTACTGGTGATAAGGAATTTGTAGTCATCCACCCCACTGTCATGCATATAGGAAGACGTAAGATTTCAAAATTGCCTAACATTAAAAAAATAAGCCTTTTAATTTATTTGCATTCTAAAACAGGGCACTTCATCCTGGAATGTTTCCCCATATAAAATGCTGAGTAATGTACAGGATTTGGCAAGCCTGTATTAAAACGCCCTTTAAAGTTTTAAGTTCAATCACTATTTGTTTTGTATTATACTACATTTTGGCAATTTTTTTTTATTTGTCTGTAACTGCAGTAGTTGCAATTTAACAATAAACCAGTCTGACATTTTAGGTCTTGAAGATACATACCATATATATTTCTGTAAAAATAATCATACTTTTTGTAAGCAACTTTACAGTAGACACCTCAAAAATCTACCATAGATGTGAAACTTAAAACAAGAAAAATTTAAGGTCTAAATCTTTATACATATACATCTAGATTTCTATATATATTATATATACAGACTTAAGTATATATAAAATATATATAATCTGATTTGAAAAGTGAACAAAAATTGGGCACTGTACATAAATTCTTTTTAAAACTCAAACAATAGAAAATTCTTTAAACATTAAACAATTTTAATAAAAGTTTCTGTACAATGCTAAGCAGTTTTATTTACACATAGAAAATGTAATTGGAGTAGTGCTTCAAATTACAGAACTCCTTAAAATTTCAATGGCAGGTAAATCTGGAAAAAAATAACAGCATTCCATTCACAAATATTTCCAAGCAATAAATATGTATTTATAAATAGTGTAAATTTACATCAAGATTAGAAACAAAAATCACAAAACTGAAGTTTATTTCTTAGTCTATGTGCAATCCATTATCTTTGTGACTTGGCTGTTAATTTTTTTTAAATGTTTTATTTAGGAACCAAAAGTATAACCATCATGGTTTCAAAACAAGACAGAAAAACATAAAAGCAGTAAAAAAGTTTCTTACTTAACTTTCCACATTAAAAAGAAAAAAAAAAAAAAGTGGACCAAAGAAAGACTTAAAACTGCTAACTACCTTACAAAGAAACGACCAGCTAGGCTAGTAGTATATATATTTTTTTTTTTTTCGAGGAAAATTCTGAAAGGGAAAATATAGATGAAAACAAATTCATCAGCCCAGAAATAGAGAAATATAAAAGAGGTTGTCTTCAAGTCAGTAGTTTGTATGATGTTGCCAGTTTTGTCAGATATATACAAAACATGGGAATTATTATTTATTTTTTTCTGAAGTTCAGCTGTTTAGTTTTTTTGAGAGTCCCGGCGTAGGAGCAGTACTCTCCCCTGTCCAGTTGGTTGACACTCCACACTTGGAAGGTTGCATAGACACAGTTTTCAGCCAGCAGCCTTATGAGATAGCTACAAAAACTAGTGGTGCAGAACTGGGTTACTTCCTGAATAGCAGAAAAGGTCTCATGTTTAATGTCCATGGAACAATATCAAGATGAGGCGGATGGTAATGGAGGAGCCTGGAAATAAAAGCAAGGTAGACTATTTTTGTATACTCATCATTAGTTGTGCTTCTTTGTTTACAGCTACAAATATATAGTTGGTTTATGAGATTAGAAGAAATTATTTTCTGTTCGACAGCCTTGCTACACAGTGTAACAGAACAACTTCCCTTGTGATCTTTCCCACCGGGACACTTTTTCTAAGAATCTAAGACCATCCTTATTTCACTGTGCCACCAAAAGCTCTTAGAAAATTAGTTTACCACTTTTTTACATATTCCTTTGACAGGGCTTTAAAAAACAATTTAAACAAATTAACTACAATTTTACTAGTGACAGCCTTCTGGGATCTATCTTACACAGGTAATATATTTTTTTTCGGTAAATTTCAAATGATTTTCTTTTTTCCTGAGGCAATCTTGAAGACCATCCAAATGAAAATATCAGGAATTTCACCAGTTAGTTTTTGATTACATATATGGAAAGTATTGGAAGAAAAGAAAAATTCATAAATTACATCTATAGTTCTATTCAGATCTGCTTTTAAGCAACTGCTGTTTGCAATAAAAAACTTTGTGAGTATAGTTGAATTTCATAAGGTTATACCACACATCAGGAAGCAAGCGCTATTCAAATACTCCCATGGAATTAAAACATCTGCTAGTACACAATTCTAAACAATTTCAATTAGCCCGAAAAGGAGAAGTATATTTCAAAGCACACTCTCTGATTCTTTTTGTGGGCACTAACTATATAAACAAGCATTCTATCAATCAAGTTGAAATGATATACGTCAATTTTATAGGAATACTTAGAGGAGATGGTGGTGGGACCAACACACACACACAGCCTCATGCAGTATCTTGAACCAAAGGAAAATCTACATATTTCATTCATTACCTCCCATTTATCAGGTGGCAGAACATACACTACTGCCTCTCAACCCAGCTAATGTACTCACATGTTGATTTCACTTACTAATGTAAATTGGTCATAGACTTGCATCAGGTCCTCCATTTTGTACTGTTCTAGCACCACAAAATTTTCCAGATTTCCACTTGTTTTTCGTGCACAATCTTGGCAATGCACTATGTAAGTCTTTCGAGAATTACTCTCATTAGTGACAAAAAGCAAATCAAAAACCTCCACCTGTTTTACACAAATAAAAACTGCGGTCAACAGAGATAGATGGTGATGTTTATAGTAGGTTTCTATGTAATCATGGACTTCTACTTTAACAGAACTATAGAGAGTCTAAAACATGGAGGAGTGGGTTAAGATGAGACTGAAAATGTTTACACTGCACCAAAATCCCAAAACATGACAGCAGTCGTATTTGGGGGAGGGACTGAAATGAATGTATAAAAATCTGTTAAAACTTAATTTAAAAATTTCATAAATGCGAGTTTAAAATAGTGATCAAAGGATCACTATTTTCCTTCTACGTCTCCATGACAAAATTCATCACAGGGGACCAAATATAAATACATGCCTTTTTCCATAGACTGAACTCTTTAAATACAAAGGCTGTATTCATATTTGCATTGCCAGAGCATGTCACAGTGCCTAGTGCTTACTCAATCCTCAAAACACACCTGTAGTATGAAGGATTATAATCTGATTATTTTACAGATGAGGAAACTGGCAAGTAACAGTGAGTAAATAGTGTTATAAGCTTTATGGTAAAACTAGTACTCATAAGTTTTAGAAACACATTAGAAATAATATATATCTGTCTTAGAGTAACACTGTAGTGTAGGAATCATTCTCACATACTGAGAAGCTCATGTGTTCATTTTTGAGAGGTATAAAACACATCTATTTTCTAATTAACTTACTCTGATCAGGTTATATATCATTAAAATAGCTAATGAATTTAATCATTTAAAATTAAAGCCAACACCAGAATCACTAATTTTCAAGGTTTAGAACAGATCATCAGTATCGCCATCTGTGACTTATCCTTAAATTTCCTCAAGAATAAAAAACTATTAATGAGAATGCGCTAACTCAAAATCCAGAGTTTATCATATTTCCCATTATCATTAATGGGCAATAACATAAACCTAAGCAGTGGAGCTGGAGAATCTGTATGCATTCTTTAACTTGTCCCTCATTTCTACCTTTTAATAAGTTACCTTGTGGATTTCATCTTCTTGATCAGTTGTTCTCAATCTATGGGACATAACCCCTTTGGCAAACTTCTAGCTCCGAAAATACTTACGATTCATAACAGTAGCAAAATTATGAATTAGCAACAAAAATAACTTTATGGTTGGGGGTCGTGACAACATGAGGAACTTATTGAAGAGTTGCAGCATTAGGAAAGTTGAGAACCACTGTTTATTTTAAAGTTTTGTTCCATTTTAACAACCCATTGCCATATTCTAGTCTAGTATAGTGTATGTGGCAAAGGGATCGTCTCTTACTATAATATGTTCCGTTTTGTCTATCCTCTCCAACCATTTCTTTTTCTGAAACAGACATCTAATTTTGTTGACTTCTCAAAAGTTTCTGGTGGATTCACTGACTCTGGAATAAATATCACATCACCTGACAGCATTCAAAATGCACTAAAAGCTGCATGTCACCTAGATTTATGAGAAGAATCTGTACTGCCAGTATTGTAACCACAGTAGACTACCTACCCTCTTCTAAAGCCATTCCATTTCCCCACTCATGGTACCCATTACAGTCAATCTGTATTCTCACTAGAGTTTGTAGAGCCTGTTGAAATCATATTCATCCTTCAAAAGAGGACTAAAAGTTATGGATTTCTTGTTTGTTTCTGTGAGCTCTTATTGCCAATATTAGAAAAAGAAAACCTATATCCATTATTTCTCTCTCTGCACTGCTCTACTAAGCCCACCTTTACATTCATTATAGTCTGATATGCGGTACTATTAGTTGATTGTAATTGATTCCTCCGAAAGATTTTAAGTTGCTTTAGACCAGGTACCACTTTATTGCTGTTCCTTTTGCAACCTTTAGCCACAGAAGATTGACAAGTGAATTGTGAATTCCACCAGAGAACTAAACACCAAAGCACACTGAGCTATACTAAACTCAATTCAGCTTATTGACATCTGTGTACATCAAGGTTGTTCCCAATCTAAAATCTCGTAACTTTCCAAATGACTCTACAGTAGATACTTTTTAAGGTTAACTAACACATGATATACCATTAAGCATTAATATTTGATGAGAAAATATAAAAATTGAACACAATGCTAATCACAGTAAAATGTATTACTAAAAACTTGATTAAAAAACAAAAGAAACTTTTCATAAACAATTGTGGGCAAGAACTATAACTTACCTCACAAATGCTACAATAATGAGCCGGTTCTTCTTTTGTCCGTCCATGCCATATGATCTCCTTTCCTGCAGCAATTAGAGCTTCCCTCAGTGTCTGACATTGCTTCAAAGTTCTCAGAAGACAATACCTAATATAAGGGAAAATTTTCTCATTACTAGTAACTAAATATTGCGTATATTTCACCTAAGAGATATACCAATTAGAAATAATACCAAGAGTCTTGGTCCTAATGCCTATTTTCCTTTTGTTGTTCATCTTCTGCTTCCCCTTGCCAGATATTTTTGAGATCTACCTGATAGCTGAAGATAGCCTATAACTCACTATGCATTTGAGCAGCCTCAAGTTTGAGGCAATCCATCTCTGCCTCCCAAGTGCTAAGACACTAGATATGGGCTACCGTGCTCTTAGCATGTTAATTTTTCAGATATCAGATTAAAAAATAGGGCAAATGTACAGCAGCCCTAAGGATGACAATATTCTGTCATTTATAGTTGAGATTAATTGGTATTCAAACATGACAACATAAAGGCCTTAATATATAAAAACTGAATCTTTATTTAAATAAGTTCTTAACTTTGGTCCTTAGTTGGCGAACTAATTAACCTCTCTAAGCATCACATCCATAAAGTTAGGGGTCTGAACTCCAGATATGAACAGCTATGATTCTAGGCAGGCAGGATGACACATCATCTCTATTCATACCACCTAAATACTCATTAAGAGCATCATCTGTGAAGCCGTTTGCATAACTTAAGAGTTCGTGAATAGAGAATAATTTATAAATTTGTTAACTACAAGGTACAAAATTGGTTTAACTATGGTAGAAGAAAAACAGACATGAATTTCTTCATTTTAACTTAAGGTAACAGTAGAATCCAGTTACAGTAACACAATGGAACTTTTCTTGTAATTTGTACCTCTTCTAGTTCTCACAATTTTAACTAATTTTTCAAGTTTACTATCACTACTTGGAACTGTTATATTTTTACTCTCCTGTAAATCTTAGCAATCAGACTTTTCCTTTGAACACAGAGGCTGAACTAGACTAATTTCTAAAGCAATTTGAAAGTACCATAGAGAAAAAGTTCATCAACTAAGTATCATCCTGAAAGCAAGGTTTTTCTACTCACTGTCTGGCTGCCATATACAGTAGGTGTTCAATAAATACTTGCCTGTCAAACAATTAAAATTCAAGATATAAGTAATAGTATATTTACCTTCATCTTACTTTCATCATAAGTTAACAGCGTAAAGTATTGCTATTTCCAGGACTCATAGATATTAATTCCTACGGGATATGACTAGAAAAGGTTATTTAGCTATAAACTTACAAAACACATAATACTGTTAACTTTAGGGTGCAGGCTGTCTTTAAGGATCATATTCCAAGAAATTCACTGTTTTTGGTTTCTTGAATTTTTTAATGTTTAACAACTTATTTAAAAACTTATGATTTAAGCTGTGGCTAAACGCAGGCAACAGATAACCCCACACCAACAAAACCCAAAGAAGGAAAACACACACACACACACACACACACACAAAACCACCGAAAAATAAAAGGAATTAAAAATCGCTGGTTGTTAATCTCTTAATATCAATGCACTCAAATTCACCTATAAAAACAGGCTAACATGGATATGAAAATAGGATCCATCATGAAACACACCTCAACACCTCAACCTCAAAGACAGATACTACCTCAGGGTAAAGAGTTGGGAAAAGGTTTTCCAACCAAATAGACCTAAGAAACAAGCAGATGTAGCTATCCTAATATCTAACAAAATAGACTTCAAACTACAATCAGTCAGAAGAGATGGAGGAGGACACTTTATACTCATAACAGGAACAATCCATCAAGATGAAGTCTCAATAATGTGTAGAAAATGAGATTTTGGTATACTCAGTTCCAAATGGGATGTGTTCATCAAATTCCTCCTCTCAGGGCTCAGGGAAAGATTGTAATTGTCACAGGGGATGGATGACTCCATGGAAACAGTGCTTTCCAGATACAACAGGACTGGCTGATGCACATATGAACTCACAGACTCTGGCAGCACACAGACAGGTTCAAGACAAACATGGTACCAGCACTGAGAGGGAAAAGTGGACACAGGTTCCCACCTCTAATCTAAAAACTATCTACAATTGATATCCATTTGGCAAAGGAAAAATTAAGTTTTCCCCAATGAAGTCTCACTGGGTATATTAATTACACTTCAGGATAGTCACCATGCCCAGCATTAGATGGGCAATATAAAACAAACTCAATGGTATTTTCGCAGACTTTGTGTTATATTGCTTTGTTTGCACAATTTCTGTGTTACTAAGTTTGTGCCTACATATTTTGGTTTGTTTTTGCAGGGTGTGTTTCCTTTGTTTTTTTTGGAGAGAGAAAGGGCATGGAATTGGGCAGATGGAGGGGTGGAGGAGCTGGAGGAAGGGAAAAGCATGTTTAGAATTTATTACACGAAAAAAGTTTTATTCAGTTAAAAAAAGAAAGGCGAAAGAAAGAAAAGCAACAAATTTAAGGGTAAAAAAGCAAACAAAGGGAAAGGAATATCTTCTTTCTGAAAGTTATTTTTTAGTGGCTGTTTCTATTAACAATGTAAATTATTGCTGAGCATTGGGTAGTAATTATATATGTCACTTTTGAGTTAAATTTTTTTGCTAATGTGAGAACTACATGTCATTGTCTGTGTTAACTTTTATTCTGAAAGGGAAGCTCATGAATAGACTGCTCAATTTTAAAAAGCAAATACATGTCTATAATGGCATATTATTAATATCCCCATTTTTCATAAGCTCATTTGGTGTTAAAACTTAACCTGAAATTACGTATAGATTTCATTTAGCACATCACAATGACTAACATATGTTTTACTACAAAAATAGTAATGTGTTTTATTCTAGGACAATGTGATAGACCTTGCTAAGAAAATAAAATTTCTATTGCCTTTTTAAATCCAAAAATTCCTAATTCCCCTACACATTTCAACTGAATACTGTTGTATGTCTTTGCTAAAATCCTTTCTGAATCATCTCCTAGCTTAGAAGTTCTTTCCCACGGTTCATTTATGGCTAGAACACCCTACATTTTTGATAGTGCCGTGGATGTGGTATTAAGTTTGTGTATTTAAATGATAATGGCTCATATATTTGTATGTGTATACACACACACACACACACACAAATTATATGTCCCCAATTAGAACTGGGAAAGACTGTGTGGCTGGCTTTGTTGGAAGAGGTATATCACTGGTGAGTGGGGTTGGTTTTTGAGGTTTCAAAAGCCCACACCATTCCCAGTTAGTTTATTGCCTTGTGCTTGTGGATGGAGATATGAGCTCTCAGTTATTATCTGGGCAGTGGTGGCATAAGTCTTTAATCCCAGCACTCAGGAGGCAGAGGCAGGTGGAACTCTGTGAGTTTGAGGCAACCCTGGTCTACAAGAGCTAGTTCCAGGATAGGTTCCAAAGCTAGAGAAAACCTGTCTCAAAAAAAGAAAAGTGGTCATGAGCTCTCAGTTATTACTCCAGCACCTACCTGCCTGCCTGCTACCATGCTCCTCACCAAGATGGTGATGAACTCTCTGGAAGCATGAGTCCCAAGTAAAATGATTTCTTTTATAAGTTGTCATGGCCCTGGTGTTTTATCACAGCAATAGAAAAGTGAGTACAACAGTTGGCTCTAGGGGCCATTTCATCCTGTCTGTATTTTCAACATTTATACAAACTACATGTCTCCCTAGAACACATAGCTTCTTAGTATGTTTTGGCAATACTTGGGATTAAAAGAACAAAAGGACTTCTCTAAGACTCTGGAAGACTCCAATGGACTTATCATTTCATTTCTTGCATTCTATCCACTTATGTGACTAACTGAACTATTCATAAATCCACAGTGATTAGCCTATAGCCTGTATTCAGTCATCAATATTTATTAAATGAAAGAATGAGAGCAAGATGTTTGATAAAAAGTTCACTTTATAGCAATGACTAAATGCATTGTAAAAAGTAATTCTTTTTCTTTTGGGTTTTTCGAGACAAAGCTTCTCTGTGTAACAGCCCTAGCTGTCCTGGAACTAGCTCTTGTATCTCAGGCTGTCCTTGCACTCACAGAGATCCACTTGTCTCTGCCTCCCAAGTACCAGGATTAAAGGTGTGCACCACCACCGCTCAGTCTGTAAAAAGTAATCTATCTATCTTTCTTTTCTTTTCTTTTTTTTTCCCGAGACAGAGTTTTTCTGTAGCTTTAGAGCCTATCACGGAACTAGCTCTTGTAGACCAAGCTGTGTAAAAAGTAATCTTAAAGCAAGGCTGAGGGGTTTGTACTTGTGTTTTGCATTTTCAAGTGGTATAATCGGAAAAAAAAGAAAAAAAAAAACTTCTTAATCACATATGACAATCCAACCAAGCTGGGAGAAGAGTTCTTAATTTGACGAGGAATGCAATCAAGAGCAAGATAATTTGACATTTGTAGTGCCAGGTAAAATGGAGAACAGGTGCTCAAGGCTTCACAATAATAAAAGACAAGAAGATAAACCTAATCATGCCTTTTAGATTCTGCTCTCCATGAAACAACCATGTTTATTTTCTCATAGTGGAGTTGAACATCTTCCTCTCATGCTTAAAATCCTCTGATGGTAAGCAGCAATATTTAGAACCAATATATGACCTTCTTACCATGTCCCAAAAGTTCATGGACAAACTTCATTTTGTTACATTGATCTAATCCTATCACTTTTCCTTTAGTAAAAGTAGCATTCTTACCATCTCTACCCAAATTATTCTTCAATTGTATCTTTTTTTTTAAATATATATTTATTATGTATACAATATTCTGTCTGTGTGTATGTCTGCAGGCCAGAAGAGGGCACCAGACCTCATTACAGATGGTTGTGAGCCACCATGTGGTTGCCGGGAATTGAACTCAGGACCTTCAGAAGAGCAGGCAATGCTCTTAACCGCTGAGCCATCTCTCCAGCCCCCTTCAATTGTATCTTATACATATAAATATATCACCTCTCAGATCTCTTGCTTGGTAATCTCTCCCAATATACTAAAATGTTGAGAGATATTTGATCACTGTGTCTGTCCTTCTTCACTTGCCTTAAGGCACCTTCTGATTGGTTTAATAAGGCTAAGCAGGGCTTCTGGGAAGAGAGCAACTCTGGAAGGAAGAGAGGCTGAATTCGCCAGTGACATGTGGAGGGGGTCAGACCTACTGTATGGAGGACAGGTAATGATGAGTCATGTGGCAGAATTTAAGTTATAGGAGCTAGTTAGTGACAAGCTTAAGCTAAGTTAAAGGTTTCATAATTAGTAAGTCTCTGTGTCTTATTTGGGAGCTGGCAGTCCAAAGAAAGTCTGACTATACTAGTACAGAACTTCTGTCCTATAAAACAGGAAATTCATCTTTATACCACTACGTGTCCTTTAGTGTATACAATTGGTTCTCAAACAGTTCTTGAACAGGTGTTGAACTATATTTAGGGAACGGAAACAAAAAAGCAGGTAGATTTTAGACTAATTTATAAAATATCTAAACTAATGACAAGAATTTTCAAAGTCACTAGATAATCACAAGTTATAAATGTTAGAGATGACTACTGTGTTATGTAGAAATTACAACTTAATTCCTTTTATAATCCTGATTCCAATTATAAAATCCTAATCAAGTCAAAATGTAATGTGATGAACTACCCAATCTACATAGACATTACTTAACAGCTTTTTTCAATTATGCTTTCTCATCAGTGGTGGTTCATGCCTATAAATCATAAGAACTCAAGAGGGTGAGGCAAATAGAATTCTTGAAAATTCGAGGGCATACTGGACTACATAGTTCCAGGCCAATCTGAGATACAGGGTGATATCTCAAAATCAAAAAGAACAAATATTAGTAAATCCTTAAGTTATATCATCTCTTTACTTTTCAATAATCTGAGTGACTTCAACAAGGTCAATAACTCTACCAACAAAACCACACAAACAATTAACAAGCAATAAATTTGCTATTGTAAGCAAACTAGCTGTTCTGAGGCATAACAGGTTAAATACAACTCCTAGTAATGATCATATGGTGAATACGGTGCCTAGTGTTCAATATATAAAAGCATTATAAGAACATGCTATACTTTGATTTCATCCCTATTTCTCTTCATATATATTTTACCTGGTCTTAGAATGAGGTAAAATAGTACAAATAATAAAAGATTGCTGTAAGAAAGTTCACAGACATGTTACCTTGCCTACACATAAAATTTGGATTTAGGTTTGAAAGGACTCAATTAAATCCATCATTTTCCATCTATCTTTTGTGTATGAATATTTATGTATATATCTGTGTAGATGCTGATGCACATGCATTTTCATGGCAGGTGTCTTTCTCAAAAGGTTCTTCACCTGTACTTTGGGACAGGGTCTCTCAATGAATATGGAGTTCATCAATTCAGCTCGGCTGGCTGACCAAAGAACTTCAGGGTTCTGGCAGTCTCTGCCAGCAAGTGCTGAGACACCAGCTGCCATACACAGGCTTTTGAGTTGGCTTCTAAGGATTTGAACGCAGAACTTCATGGTTACACAATGGGAAATTTACTGACTTAACCATCACCCCAGCCCTCACTTCTCTTATTTTTTTGACCAGAATTCCCTAACTTTTGATAGTGGAATGTACACTATTTAAAAAGAAAAACAAAAACTGTTCAAAAATATTACTTCTAAGTAGAACCTGACAATGATTTACTAGTATTCAAAGTAAGTCACTAGGAATTTATATGGACATTCAAAGTGCAAACAGCTAAAATATGGGGAACAATTATAAGATAATTAAATGAAAACTGGAAAACTGACATTTCAGTCAACTCCCTATATTAACTTTTCTATAACAATTATTCTGTGATATTCTTCCTTCAGTGACTAAAAGCATTTAATATTGAGAAGAACAGGGAAGCATTAGAAAGTGAATATTCTGCTGTAGAACAATTTATAACTTTATTCCTTTTTAAACCATAGCAGGCTATTTGGAAGGGAACTGTATTTGTAAACAAGCATATTCTCATATTTTGCTAGACTTCTGGATCATCTTGTTTTAATGTGGACATAATTCTAAGAGGGAAAAAGTATTTGACAGTTAACACTCCCCTGTCCCGCAAGAGTTCAGTACAGCAATTTTAGAAAGCACTTACTTAATCATTTCAAAAAGCTTTGGATCTGAAACCTTGATATTTCGTGCCATATTCCAGGAAAGATGAACCATGGGTACTATTGACTTCACACTTTGCAATTTGTTCCATTCGTACCGTTCCACTGCCAACTTATACTGACAGGCTGGGGGGAAAATTAAAAAACAAAAACTAAACTATCAAAAGATGTGAAGATAACCATTATCACCTCATGAAAATCTCAAAGCACTACAAAAAAACATTAATTTCTCCCTCCCCCCCCTCGAGACAAGGGTTTCTCTGTAAACTCTGGCTGTCCTGAAACTCACTCCACAGACCAAGCTGGGATTAAAGGCTTGTGCCACCACTGCCCGGCTTACATACATAATTTTTATGTTTTGTGATAATTTTTTATCCATTATCTCATTTGATTCTTAGCATTTTCTTATTTATTTTATTTTCATCCCTAGATGAAGAAATCAAGGACTGGAAAAATCAAGTAACTTGCCCAAACTCACATAAGCCAAGTCCTAGTCTAAAAATCCAGGTCTTTCTGGCTCCAAAGGCCACATTTTTAATCTCTAAAGATAGGCATAAGGCATAATTCAAATTGTATTTCATAAACCAATACAGGAGAAAAAAGAAAAATCTAAAAGAATGTATTTTTACTTAGTTTTTTTCTCCCTTAAGAGGCCCCTTTATAAAGCAAAATCAAGGACTCTAAAAATTATTACAAGTATATCTTCCATGTATAACTAAATAGACCTTTCATTTGCTAAGAATTTATGGTTTTAGATTCAATAGTTAACTATCATTTAACTTTTATAATAAAAATTTATAATAAAAATGAGACATTTCCTTCTAAATACATTTTATTAGTCTTTTTTAAAAGGTTAAATCTTTTTTCAAGCATATTCTTTTAAAATACCTGTAAGTGGACCAACATTCCAAGCAATGTTGTTGCACCAGCCAATAGCTTGAACCCAATGAACAGTGCCTGCATTTATCCAGACCAGATCTCCCGGTCGCTGAATAAACCTATACACTGGAACATTTGCTTCATAAAGATCTTCAAGGTTGGGCCACCAAGAACCCATTAAGAAATTTAAATTATTTCTGAAATAAGAAAAACAGAGCAAATGGATCAAGGGCTCTAATAAATTCTTTATAAAAGAATGCCAAAAGTTTCTTAATACTAATTAATTTCAATAAAACTTAACTGATAGAGTAATAAAAACTGCTGTATGCACAAAAAGAGTAAAATTAATTATAATAAAGTACAGGAAGACTTATCTAAAGATAGCATTACTTGTTGAATTTATTTCTTCAAGATTCAAGTGAAAATCTGTAGCTACTTTGAAGTAGCACATATTTTTAACTTCTAATATCATTTTACTAAGTCCCCACACTTTTAGTTGCTGAACCCTTCTCTTTTTCTTGAAACAAAACCTGAAGCAGTTAAGTTTTATAAAAAGCCTTTTTTAAAAAAGATGCCAGTTTTAAAAAGAATTTATATCATGAAATGGTAAAGAGCAATATGTTCAAGCTTGAGTTATTCCCAATAAGCACGTTCACTTACAGAGTTTCCTTCACTTTCTAAAGACATTTATGAATTTTTTTTCTAAGAACGTATGCCTTATAAATAGCTTGAATGTATCATTTTAAAAATGAAACTAATAACTCAAAATTTCTAACCTCTAAATACATGCCTACTACTATATTTCACAGAGTGGTTTCATGATACCTTTAAAAGTTTTCTCATAACGTAATAGGTTTGGAATCAATTTAACACACATTTTCCCACTAAATGGTAACTAAAACCTGAGTGTATACCTACATTAGGCTATCGAGTTTGGTAAGTTGTCCTTTACAATACTGTTTTATAATAATTATGTTTAAATAAAATTCAGTTTGAAAACCTACTTTTCACAGAAGTCATTCAAAACACCCCAGTAACCTTCAGGAACAACAAACCATTCACAGTCACCTGGGCCAATATTTATATTAACTGAACAGAAGTTATTATTTTCTTGATGACCTAAAAGGCAAAAAGAAAAATAAATCAACATACTATTAATTCTATAGAAAATGTATCTTTATTTAACATTTTAAAGGTTTCATGTCTATAGATAATGTTAAAGATTCAGTTCTTTATAGTGGTAAGTCTGGCTTTATGACTGAGTTAGGTCAACTACTCCTAAGTTATCCAGTAAGGGCTAACATGGAAGGCAAAGTAGAATTTAGGCTCTGATAAGTTGCCTGGCTCAGTTATAACATTAACCAAAGCAAGCTGTAAAACATTTTTAATTCACCTTCCTTAGAAATAAGAATAAATATTAACAATTTCTATACAATTGTTATTTTGAAGATAAATGAAATAATGATTAGAATGGTGTCTAATAAACAATATACATTAGTTGTAGATGCCATTACTTTTTTCTTTTTCATTGTGAACAAAGCCTGGCTTTAAAAACATAGCTACTTAGGCCAGATATATGCCTCAGTGCTTAAGAGTCCATTGTGCTCTTGCAGAGGACTTGGACTGGTGGCAGCAGAAAATAGCAAAATAGAGAAGATCCTCCCTCTTTCTCCATACATGAAGATCAACTTTATCAGAACACACGGAGATAATCATAGGTTGACTGTCAGGAAATAAATACCAAAAGAAAGGTAACTTAAAGTTAGTAGACATTTGTAGTATAATACTTTGTATCTTGCCTTCCCTGCATTGCTGGTTAACTGACGAATTTAAAACACAAAATTTGTATTTTTGGTGTAGTACCCAGGTCCTTTGGAGGAAAACAAACTTTGTTCCCAAAGAATTATTATTTTGTTTTATTTTCACTTAACTAAGGAGTCACCAAGGAACTGAGGCAAGGACTTCTTGCTTCACGTCATCTCAGGGCAAGCAATATAATGGTACTTAGTAGTTACTTTAAATATGTATTTGGAAATGTACCACAGTATGGATCCTAAATAAAAATGAGCTCTAGTTACAGTCAGAGCTACTAAATAAACCTTAATTGTCTATACAAAATTCTTTAAGAGTAAAGCCTAAACACAACCCTGTAGTTTAAAATATACAGGCTGATTGTAAAGCTAAAACAACTATCACTTGTACTTATGTAACTCCAGAACAACTTTAATACAAGACACACAAAAAATGTTATTTCTTATAGTGTACTGATTAAACTATACACATTTCTTGTAAGACCATGCAATCTAATACAAAAAACCTTTTTACAATGTGAGTTGGAAGCGGTAGCAATTGCAGAGTATACACTAGATTTCAAATACATGGTATAAAAAATGTGAAACATCTTTGTAATTTTGTATTGATTATATGTTTATATTTTGGGTGTTAAAGGGAAAAATTAACTTCATTTACTCTTTGTACTTTAATATATCAAAATGACTTTTTAAATTATATATACTTTGCATTATATTTCTATTGGACACCACTACCTTCAAGGAATTCTTCAGGTAATTCCTTTGAGAGAATAGAAGAAAAGTTGTTACCAATGACCTCAGACAGGGGATTACTACATAATATAAAGAACCAAAAATATTAAATTCTTCTTCCTAATCATCAAATAAATGGGCTAATGGAACTAGTATTTTAAAAGAAGCAAATAAATACTTGAAACACTGTTTGGCATCCTTAGACATCAGGAAAATGCAAAATTAAAACTGCTTTGAAATTGCTGTCTCTCAACCCAGACAGAATGAGTATGAAGAAATCAAGAGACAAAAAGTGCTCGTAAGGATATAGGAAAAGCGGAACCCTTATACACTTCTGATGGCAATGTAAACCAGTGTGGCTACTATGGAAATCAGTATAGAGATTCCTCAAAAACTACAAGCACAACTTCTGGATCTTCACGCTGTAATGTTCACAATGACTGCTGCACTATTTATACATGGAACCAGCCTAGATAAAAAAAAAAAATTAAAGAAATCATACTATACCTACAGAACATGAATTTTACTCAGCTGTAAGAATGAAATTACCGCACGCACAGGAAAATAGATGGAATTAGAGATTATTATGCTATATGACATGAACAGGTTTAAGAAAGACATGTATCACATTTTCTTTTATATATGGAATCTATTTTTAAATTAATATTAAAATGATTTAAAGAAGATAACAAAATGTTTTCTTTCTTTTTTTTTAAAGATTTATTTATTTATTTTGTTCACAGTGTTCTGTCTGCATGTGTGCCTGCAAGCCAGAAGAGGGCACCAGATTTCATTACAGATGGTTGTGAGCCACTATGTGGTTGCTGGGAGTTGAACTCAGGACCTCTGGAAGAACAATCAGTGCTCTTAACCTCTGAGCCATCTCTCCAGCCCCAACAAAATGTTTTCTGATGCAGGTACTTAGCATTCCTCAGAGCCTTCTGATTGCCCCCAGCAAATAAAAATCTACAAATGGGGCATGGGAGTCCAGGGCCATTGCTCAGCACATAAAAATCTCTAGATCCACATGGTAAAAGGACAGAAACTGACTCTGGCAAGTTATTTCTGACTTTCACATGTATGCCATGGCACATATATGCAGGCTTGTGCAAGCATATGTGGACATACACAATAAATGTAATAAAGTATTAAAAAATATCCAGAACTGTATAGGCACAAGCAACAAATATTCTCCATACTTATTCTTTCCTAAGATTTATAATGAAAAATTCTTTTCAATTAGGGCATATTATTTGCAGAAAATAATTCAAACTGGATGGTTTTTAAAACAGAATCAATCTGATAATAAAGACAGAAGAAAATAAGTGAGTTCAAATAGCTTGCCCAATATTTATATTGCTGTCTAACGATGGAACAGAAAGTAGAATATGGTTCTCTTGCCATTGATGCAGAATTTTTTGTCCTTTATCAAACTATGAAATGACACGAGAATAAACTGCAATAAATGGTTTTAATACATAAGATTCCCCTGGAAAACAATTTGTATTGTTTGTTGGTTATTCATTCTTAGATCTTACATCTCCAAAGATGGAATACATAGTCTACAAATGAGACTTGTCTGGACAGTCAGAGATAGCAACCAATGATCTCTATTAGTCAAAAGCAACATGGTTCTACTTTGAAATAATTCTTAAGCTATGATTCATTAAGGTGACAAAGAAAAAAAGCAGTTTGGATTTTAAGCTAGGTTTACTTTAAGTAAAAGACTGAAAATACATGACAGAGATATGCAACCTATAGGTACTTTATTTCTTATCAGTAACTGTACTAATTCATTGATGCTAGGATTATAGTGATTGGTAAATACTTCAAAATATTACTCGGCAGTTTCATGTCAATCCATGGGCCCCGAAGAAGAAAATACATTAGTGGTAGATTGAAACATGAAAGCTGAAAATTAAACCACTTGACATGAATAAAACAATTCAAAGAAAGAATTGCAAAAGTACACAGTGTAACTGGTGGCAAAGTCCACGAGTCCAGTAATTATTTCATATTAAATGCTTTTGAAACTATCATTTGCAACCTAACCAGAGGATTGTAATCACAGTTTCTTTTTAAAACTAAACAGAAAGGAAAATGTATTTTTCAAGTGAGGCTGTTGTCACATACATGACATGTACTAGGCCATGATATAAAGTAAGACATTCTATTATGACTGTGATTTTAAAAACACATGTACACATGCCATTCTTAGAAGTATGCAGAAACAACAGTTGTTGGACTACAGGGTGCCCTAATGAACTTTTAAGAACAAAATATTAATAGCAGATTTGAAAGATATCAAAGGGAAAAAAACCTTGACCTAAGTCCTGTTAAAAGCATCAAATCTTATAAGAATAATCCTTTTTAGTTCTATTCATGTTAAACAGAAAGATTCTGATTCTCTTCATATGCATCATCTTTTATGATATATTAAGTTTACCTGGCGTTCTGCTTCCTGGAACTTTCATATATAGTTGAACTGTGTTCATGCCCAGTATAGTATGACCAACATGGCTTAGAAGATTTCCTGCTGATACGACACGCACAAAAGCAGGAAGTTTAGTCAGCTCATGTAACTGCAGCTTCCACCTATAAAGAAAAAAAAAGAGAGTAATGCCTTGCTTTTATGTTCCAATGAGAAAAAAAAAATCTATAAACATTTTGCTTTCAAATAAGAAATAATGGAATATCTAAATTAACCTACCAATGAAAAATAGCATTAAAATTATAGACCTAGAACATAATGAAAAATTACCTACCATAAAGTTAGGGTATCAGTGGGAAAAGAAGGATATAACAGTCTTAAATTAAAAAAATAATTTAACTGTAAAGTCTAGTAAAATTAGTTTATTTTACATCAATTTATAAAAAAAAATGATAAGGAATAAAACAGAAGAGATTGTAAACAATTCTGAACCAGAGCAAGGACACGTCTTTGCATCAGTTTACAGAACTATCACAAGGACTTACTTTTTGTCATCAGACAGGTCAATGTTGGTCCCAAACTTAATGGTTTTAAAGGGTCCTTTTCTCCTTTTCCCAGAACTTAAAAAGAAAGAAGCAAAATTACAAGTGCATCTTTTAAACAGAAATATTAAGTAGAAATGAAAAATGACTTACTTATCTGATGATGTAGATTCATTATCAGAATGGTCTTTATGGTGACTTCTTTTCTCATTTTCTTCCTAAAAATTAGAAAAAGGCATTTTAGCTTAGTATTCCACATATCTGGTGACTCTTTCCCCATGCTACTAAATGACAGATTCTCACAGTAGCTCTATTTACAAGGAGAGAAAACTGATGTAATTCACTGTAACTAAATGCAATTTGCAGGACAAGTTTTAGTTTATAGAAAGGGACAGTGGAAGTGGCTAGTGTATGTCAACTTGACAGAAGGTAGAGTTATCCAAAAGGAGGGAACCTCAAGTGAGAAAATGTTTCTGTAAGATTCCTTAAAGCTGTGGGGCATTTTCTTAATTAGTGACCGATGGGGTAGGGCCTAGCTCATTGCGAGTTGTGCCATCCTAAGCTGGTGGTCCTGGGTTGTATAAGAAAGCAGGCTGAGCAAGCCAGGGAGAAGCAAGTCAGTAAGCAGCACCACTTCATGGCCTCTGTACCAGCTCTTGCCTCGAGGTTCCTGCCTGACTTCCTTTGATGATATATATAGTAAGTCAAATAAACCCTTTACTCCCCAAGTTGCATGGGTCATGGTGTTTCAATTCAGCAACAGAAACTCTACTTAAGGCAGTAACCCAAATATATAATTTCATGTAAAAAGGTTGTCTGGACTAAAAATGTGAACTCAGAGAAACATTTAAAATATTTTTAAAGAGATAAGCAAATCTAGTAAACTAAATTAAATTTCCTGTGCAAAAGATATGAACAAACAACTCAGCACAAGGCAGTATTAGAGTAATATTTCAAACTCACTTCTGTGGATGTTTTATCTCCAGTTTGTGGGAGGACTCATAAAGCTCTCATTATGATACATGATTTTAGTAATGTTTCAAAGATATAACAACTATATGGAACTTTTAATAATAATTTTGATTAGTTTTAAATTTCAGATTTTAAAATTTCTATATATGTTGAAATGATTCCTTTCAATTTATACCTCTTCTTCAGTATTCTTATATGAACTAAGACTGGAAGGAAGAACACAAATACTTCCCAAAAGAGTTGTCTACCTGATCTGGCAGAAGAAAAGAATAAATGCAAGTACACAAGATGAGAAATACTTCAAACATAAAGCAAATTCAAGACAGGTCTAGCCTTCAAGTCAGTGATTCTCAATAAGGAACTTTGTCTTCCAGGAAATATTTGACAAAGTTCTAAGTGTTTTTGAAAAGACAGACACAGATGTTGCTAAATATTTTATAACACACACAACAGCCTCCACAAACGAAGAAATATTCAACTCAAATTGTCAATAGCAGTTTTCCCCGCTTTAAGTATAAATGTCCCAGATAACCTGAGAAACATCTTATTAGGCAGTAATTTCCTCTCTGAACAATACTTACTGAATCAACTCACAGGTTTGTTTAAAGTAAACTGGGTAGCACTTATTATTGTTTTATGTAACATAATATAATCTGATGATATCTACTTTCAAAACTTCAAAATGAAATAATTTTAAAATATCTAAAAATAATCTCCAGGAAGCAAACACTTACTCTCAATGATTCTTGGAATGAGGATGCTTGGTACTGAGCATATTTAGCAATTGTAGTATGAGATCTATTACTTTCACAATGCCAGATTTTCTTGGTTCCAGTAGGGTCCCAGTTTTCATCAGCTGGTTGTAACAACTGTGTTCTCACTTCTACCATATGTTCATTGTTAGCTTCCACCAAAGTTTTAGTAGAGAAAAGTCCCAGGTCTTTATTACAAGTAAACCATAAATAAATAAAAGAAGTCAACAAAAGCAAAGCAAAAATGCATCCAACAAGCTCTGACGCCCCTCACCGTTTTTTTTAAAAGAGAAAGCATTTTATAGTAATATATCCAAGTTCCCCTAAAAAAAGCTGACTAGGTCATCTATACACTCTGAAGGCCTAGGTATTCCCAGTGCTCCTGGTGTTCCAACAAAGAGAGTCAAGAGTCCAATGGTCAAATTTTTCATGTACTTAATCTGTGTGGACACTAGCAAATACCAATGGGGCTATAGTACAGTATTTAAAGAGTATATTAAATTTCACTTACATTTTATATTCAAAATTTTCCTGGTAGTAAACATAAGCCACTATTATAAAACTTGATAAAAGTAAAAGCTAAATTAAAAAAAAAATTGCCAGCAACTAACATCATCACCATTATGAAAGTAAAATTAATCATGATCCTCCATCCATATTAGAGTAAAAATGTGTATGTGAATGGTAGTGGGTGGTAACGATACTCTCTACTGGTGTTTTAAAAGGTTAAAAGACAGCATGCATAGAAAACATTTTTCCTTAAGCGTACCTAATTTAAGAGCTCCAGCAAGGCCACGTATTACTGTAACAGGGTTGTTTGGATTTGTACAAAATTGATGTAATGGAGGAAAGAAAGCATCACGTTTATTTTCCAACTGTAAAATTAAAATATGTGGTTATATCTCAGGAAAACACAGCTTTTAACTTAAATATTATGTCTCAGATTCACTGCCTATCAATCTACTGTATTTTATGCATTTATATTTCTTTTCTATTTTCTAGTACTTTTGCATTTGGTTTTAATTATTACTAGATAGTAAGTAACCACATATATTTTGTGTACTACATGTTGAACAAATTATGCAGCAGAAATTACATTTAAATTTCAAAACCAAAGTGCTTTAAGTACAATTGGACCTTAAAAAGGAAGAAAAACAAGGAGCAAGAGTAGGGAGATTGGTTCAGCCTCCATTAAGGCCTTCAGTCCAGCATCCCTGAGAGCAAGAAATCACAAAGTATAAGTTGGGTTGTAGGTTCAGGATAGTGCTTCTGACATCCATGGGGCTCTAGGTTTTATCTTCAATACTGCCCCTATTGAAAAACCAAAAAGTAAAAGAGCTAAAAGATCCTATATAGAAGCTGAGAGTGGTGGCAGTCATCTTCAATCCCAGTACCCAGGAGTCAGAAATAGTCATATCTCTAAGTTCAAGCTCAGTTAAAGTGATAGAGTCCCTTTGACCAAAAATAAAATTGTTTTTGCTTGGAGATATGGCTCAGTCATTATGAGCACTTATTGCTCTTGCAGAAAAAGGACCTGACCTTGATTCCCAGACCTATGGCTCACCTGTAACTCCAGCTCTTGGGGACACCTATACTTACATGTAATCACCTACACTCACTTAATCTTCCATTCACATAATTAAAAATAAGAAAAATGAATCTTAAAAAGAGTCTGTATGATTCCATACATTCTTATGTAACATTACTCATGAACTTAGGTAAATAATTTATCAGGCAAGATTGGAAGCTTGCTAAAGGATAGAATATGAAGCTCAATGGTAGACTACTTAAAAAGCCTAGGATTCATCCCTAGGAGGAGGAAACCAGGCAACAAATGAAACAATTACTGAGAAAAGAGACAGAGTTTGGTGGTACAATAGTTGCATTAGTATGTCAACATACTAACACTAGCACCACTACCCAAGTTAATTGACTGATCGATTTTCCTGTCATGTGGATTAACCTTGAGGTCATGATAAATGAAATAAATTAGTCATAGAAAAAATAGTGGTTCCATTATATAAAGTAGTGAAATGCATGAAGACAGAATTGTGACAGCCAGGACTTAAGGAAAAGAGGATGTTCCATGGTTAGACACTGGCCAGAAAATAAATTCTCAAGGGAGGTTATACAACAACATGAGTGTGTTTAACACTACTTAACTATATACTCAGTTAGGGAAGAGATGGTGAATTTTGCCATGCTTTAAAAACTCAAGAGGAAGAAATCAAAATTTCTCGAACAAATTCAAAAATAATTTTCACAGATGTATGGCCATTTAAACTATATCATTATAACTTTGTGTATTTAATTTTTTTCTTTCACACGGGAAGGTAGTAGGAAGATATTAATACAGTAGCAGCAGGACTTATTTGTGAAAAACACAATTGAGAATTGCTTTTATAGCTGGGCAGTGGTGGCTCATGTCTTTAATTTTAGAACTCAGGAGGCAGAGGCAGGCGCATCTCTGTGAGTTCTAGGCCAGCCTGGTCTACAGAGATAATTTCGGGGCAGCCAGGGCTGTTAAAGTGAAAACCTGTCTCAAAAAACAAACAAAAATACCAAAAAACAAAAACAAACAAAGAGAGCAAGAGAAAAAAAAAAAAACTATGAAAAAACTGATAGTTTTAAATATGATAAATAGCTTACAAAGATTTTTGGTGACACATATCTACCTATTATATATTTTTTAAATCTAGGCATGCTGGTTTTAAAAATCAATTCTTATTTCATGTATGAGTGTTTTGCCTGTGTATATAGATACCATGTGAATGACTGGTACCATGGAGGTCAGAAGAGGGTGTCAGGTCTCCTGCGAGTTATGGGTGGTTGAAACATCATGTAGGTATAGGTGACGGAACCTGGGCCTTCTGGAAGAGTAACAAGTGCTCTTAACTGCTGAGCTATCTCTCCAGCTTTTTTTTTTGCTTTGTTTAATTTGAAGGTATTTCTTTTAGCATATGTATGAAACAGAATGAATGCTAAGGTCCAACAATTAGTAGATTTAAAACCCAGTGTACAAAAAAAAAAAAAAAAAAAAAGCTAAATAATTCCAAGTAGCTTTGGTTTAATACTGCTCAAAATTAAGGCAGAGAAAGCATTTTTCCTTTATTCTAGTCCAGCCTATAGTCAGAGAGGAACAATGGGTATATAGTAGTAATGCTATAGAGTACTTGACGAGAATATGCAAAGCTCTGGGTTTAGTTTCCAGCACAGGAAAAAAAAAAGCAAGAAACTAAATTTTCTAATATAATCATAGTTAACAGCTGAGCAGGTATTTGCGAAATAGCATAAAATCTTTTCCAATACATCTTTTATGTTGTTGCTTAATATTCATACTGCTGCCAATAACTGTAATATTTGCTAAAGAGTATCCATGGTGACCTAAAAGATTTTTTACAAGAGACAACTAAAAGTAAACATTGGTTTGGCTGAAATTTAGTCAATTCAGACTCACATAAATACTAGGAGTAGGTGGATTCAACTTGTCCTTTGGCAAGGGAGGGTATGGTGAAGATGGTGGTCTTGGAGGTGGACATTTATCCAACAAAATGCTACTGTTAGACAGGCCATTTTTACCTAGATTCCTTTAAAAATAACAAAAAGGAGAAAAAAAATCAGCTTTACATTTACATAAAAGGCAAAAAAATTCTGAACTAACTTCTAATTAAATGAATAGGCATTTTTATAAATCCATGAATTTTGGATCCAGTGGGAACAAGAAAAATTATTTCAGCAAATACTTATTTTGATTCCTATATCTTACACTGAAGTAAAATAAACGCACATATGGAGCATAGAAAACATTCTGTATTTTGTTTGTGATTTCTTTATCTAAATACAAAAATAAGTTGTAATTTCCTTTCTATTATCAGAATCTTTCCCATTCAAGGTTAATATAGCTCAACCAAGAAAAAGTCCCAATAGGTCATATTAATTAGTTTCTTCCTGTGCTTCAAAAATTATCTGCCTGTTAAAAGCAAGTCTGAAACAGACAGAAATTTCTCTAAAACAGATGTATACAGTCATCTATATAAGAGACTATAAACATTTCCTACTTAACTACACTCATCAATCTTAGTAGATACTTAGATACCAGGTATTCACGTCATCTTCTGAACACGGCTTTAGAACACCTTAAGCCAGAAATAATGAAACTTCATCTTAATAATCCAAAGTGGACAGAAAAGTAGAAAGCAAAGTTATGAAATAAGATGGCGACAGAGAAGATTCAAAAAAATACATCATTTTAAATAGTTTTCTCCCATTTTGAAACAACCATACTTAGTAGAGAAATTATGGGAAAGTGTTCTGTGAGTAAACCAAATATTCTTCAAATCTTCTCTAAAAAGCTCTTAAACCATAGATCCCAAGTCTCCTAATGCCATGCCTGTGTGACTTTCTGGAAGCCTTATGCCAGTACAGGCTACTATCAATCTAACACCCCCTTACTTGTAAACAAAATTTCCTTTCTTTAAGCTTCAGAAGATTGATCTCCAACATAAAGAAGTAACTTCCTATATCATCATTTACAAATTCATGCTGAGATTGATTAAAATAGCCCAGTGTTTTGGTGTATCTAGCTACTTATAACATAAAATATCTATAATGAGGCAAAATTGGTTTTATAAATTAAGTTTAATACAAAACTATTAGAATATACTCAAGTGAATGTCCTAATGTCCCCATCAGCAACGAAAAATGAGATAAAAGAGCATCATTCTTAACACACTAAAAAAATACAATCAACTAGGTACCCCATAGCATAAAACTTTATTAACAAAAACTGTTCTTTCACATTGCTCATAACTTGTGGGCCATAACAAAGCTCCAGAATCATCCCCCCCCCCCTAAATGACATCTCAGTTTCTCCCTGTTTTTATTTTGTTGCTGTTGTTAAAACAAATGTCCTGAGTGTCTAGAGAGAGTGGACAAGCCCCTGCTTTAGCAGAGTAGAAAGAGAACTAGAAAAGGAGGGCAGAGAGCAGATCAGTCAAGGGAGAGGCAGACAGAAGATAAGCATACAGGAAAGGAATCAAGGTATGTGTCTCCCGCCAGCTATGGCTATTGAACTGGATACTTAAAGGGGTTCAATGTTGAAGTGAATGATAGTAACTTGTAGACAAAAAGACTAATGCCTCTAAATTCAAAATTTCTAAAAAACGAATTTTAGATGTTTAGGAACCCTACTATATGATTTTTTTTTTTAAATTTAGAGATCTAATGTGTTAAACACTGACATGAAAAAAAATCACATTAAGTTAGGACTGGTCAAGTGTGGTGAAGCACACCTTTAATTCCAGCACTTAGGTGGCAGAGGCAAGGCATCCTGGTCTTCAGAGAGAGTTCAAGGCCAGAGAGAGCCTGCTCATGTCTCCCTTACCCCCACCTCCCCACCAAAAACAGCTAAGATTAGTGACAGTAGTTGTCATGTTGTAGGCCACTCAGGAAAATGATACCAGCAAGATGGCCTAAACAAAGAAAATAATAAGAAATATAAAAGTAACCACCTGATAGTTAAAAAATTGACAGAAAATAATGACAATCAATGCATGATAAAACACAGGCCAGAAGACATTTAAACACTTCAACTCAATTTAAAAAAAAAAAAAAAAAAAAAAAAAAACTTTAGTATATTAAAGTTCCAGTGTCACAATTAAAGTGATAAGTTAAGTTAATTAAAATTTATTTTAAATGAAATTCTTCCCAATAAGTAGCAAATTTACTTTAAACTAATTCTTCCCCATAAGTTACCCATAAGCAACATATTCTACAAAATAAAATTCAATTTTATATAAACAATTCACTAGTGACAAACACTTAATGGTAGATCCAAGATACAGTATAATAAAACAATCTAAACAGCAGAAAAGATAATGACACTTTTAGATAATAAATAAGACACACTAGTACTGGCAGTTAAATGGGAATTGTTTCAAATTTTAAAATAAAATTGTTATATTAAGTGGCCAATGTCAACAGACTCAATGCTTATATTTTCTATTTACAGAATGCTTATTTTCTGTTTTTTGATTAAACTTGCAACCAAATGAAGACCCTTTAAAAACGTACATCACTGCCTCAACTTAAAATTTAATGTAGTAGAAGAGTATGCAGAATTCCTTCTTGTGATTATTCCAAACAGTGTTAACATTCAAGATTTATTCATACACAGGGGATGACAAATACAAGTCAAGGAGAAAACTTAAATGTGCCATGCACAATGAAAAGACCATTAAGAATCTCTATCTCCAAATACTACGGAAAGATGGTGGTAGCCAATCAGACTGATCCTTTGATGATGAGGACTTTTTCCCCCTTTAGGAGACTAATTTTCCTCTAAGTTTGAAGGTTTAGCCTTCCAAAACTAACATAAATATGCTTTTCCTTTCATGAATGGCTAGCAGGCTGCCCTAATCTCTATTGTTCCTTACTTCTTCCTATTTCCTTTATAACTTCTTGTAGTCATGAAGTGTAAACCAGAGACTAACCTTGATGACTGCTGAGGTCTATCTCTAGTCTAACATTTAGTGAGTCCAAAACTAAAATAAACAATAGGCTCTTCAAGGCCTTGTTTTTTAGTCAAATGTGATTTAATTGAGTCTCATTTCCATCCCCAGAGCAGACAATAACACTGAAACCAGCAACTGTAGTAACCAGTAGAGGGCAGTAATAGCACGTTCAGAAACACCCTCTCAGATTAAGTTTCAGAAGTTTCATTCAAACATTACCAACCTTCCAAACTTTTACTTTGGATGACTGATTACACTATCTTTTATTTCCCAGATCTTGATCAGATAAATTGTCAAACATTTTCACTCTGTGATTAACTTTCCCACACTAACCTGCAAGCTTTCAGAACTTCTGCTGAGCTGGGATATATGGACACAGACATTGATGGTATGATCTGAGGACTAGGTTTGTGGCTAACTAGAAGCAGATCTGTTTTAATGGGGCTCTGAGATTCTTCCATTCCTTCTCCATTAATTGTGTGCAGCCCACTGTGAGGGCTGTTAAGGCTGGTAACACTGTTTGTGGTTGTCTGCTCGGTGGATTTAGGAGAAGGTGTTGCTGTGGAAATGGCTGAAGATGGTGAAGAGGCAACAGAATCAGTCTTTGTATGGACAGTAGGGTGGATGTTATTGACTTTGTCACAGGTTCCAGGACCCACATTGTTATTAGCTTTTCCCATCAACAAGGCAGAGAGCTGAGGATTGTCTGAACTTAGTAAACCTGGTGACTTAGAATCTCCATGGCTAGGACTGCAAACAGCATCTGCCATCACCTGATGGACATGATTAGGAAGTCCCTCAACACTGGCAGTGCTGTTAGGTGTCTCTCCAGTATGCCTGCTTGTTTCAGGCACGGTCAATGTGTTTCCTGAAGGCTTGCTCTCTTTGGTTAAGGTAATGCCTTGTTGTCCACCTGAGGTAGCAGTATGAGAGGAGAGGTGATTGAGAGCAGCCCCCTGTGTTACTGAATTGCTAGGCAGGTTGGGATGTCCATTCTGATTCTGAATACCAGAGCCAGCTGCCTGGAGATGCTGGGAAGGCCCAGTGGAAGAGAGAGGTCGTTCATCATTAGGACCTGCCAAATGTGAACTCTGACCTTTGTGAAGCCCCTAAAAAGAAAAAAATAGACAGTTTAAATCTTACGTTAAACTCAGAGCATACACAGAATTCTAAGTATTATAGGTAAAAGTCACTAAGGAAAATTATCTGTATAATTTGACACAGTTCCTAAAGTTATCAAAAAAGTATTTACAGTTAGCGAAAAGAATTTCCCTAATTAGTATGGCATACATTAATTTACAGAAAGCACTAGGAATGCTAACTTAAGTTTTAAAACATGTACTTTCATTCCTAAGATCAAACATGGACAGACATACAATATCATTAATAATTAAACAAGAAATACGACAAACCAACTAATGGGTCTGTGATCTATTAAGAGATTAATTCTATAGAAAGCAAATTTATTTTGGCTTCAAAGTTACTATATATATAAAGTTACTGTATATATAGTCCTCTCTAATGCAACTAATGTTAAAGCACTTGCTACTAAAATAGTTTAAAGACACTATTAAAAAGTTCTTACCCACTCAACCTATGTATTTTTTTTAAAAAAAAAATCATATGTCTAAGCCAATTACTTAGAGATAAGCTGCAATTTTCATGAACTTTGTTAAACCCTTTGGGAAATATCTGCCAGGGTAGCATACTAGAGTTAATAAAAGTGTTAAGTACAGAAAAAGATCACTTAATATATCTAGTGGAATTTTTATCTTATAAGATAAATGAGATTAAGATGTTTAATTTTTACCTGAAAATTTCCCCCAATATCACAATTTCCATTTTATTTTACTGACAAAAAAGTTAAATGGAAATGCTAATTTTTCAGCCACACAATTAACACTGGAATTGGGAAACAATAATTTCATAGTTTCAAAATTGTTATAATTTCAGATAAAAACAGTATGTGTGGGACTCATTCAATTATAAGTATATATTTCATCTTACATCCCTAGTAACTGAACAAAGAAATTAGGACTATATTGTGACTTGAGAATGACTTTAATAGCAGAGTTGAAAGCTTTTTTGACAGGTAACATTTAACCTGGCAATAATAACCATCAAGGAATAAAAATTAGCTGACTATTGATGCATTAAACAGTAAACTTAATCCCTAGTAAAAATAAGCAACCATAACCTTGAAATCAGCTTAAAAAAATGAAAATGTAATGTTTATATTAAAGAACTTTACCAAAACACAAAACAAAACCCAGTAACATTACAATTTGAATATAGTTTAGTATATTGAAGAGTATAATTAGATTATCAAGTAAGCAACTACAAGTTCAATAATAATATCAGTTAAAAGATGAATCATAGAGCTGAGTGTGGAAGCCAACATTTTTAGTCCCAGTACACAGGAGGGAGACACAGGATGATCAAGTGTTCAGTCATCCCCAGATAGCTGGAGGCCAGCCTAAGCTGGAGTATATGACATCTTGTCTAACAAAAAAGCAAAACAAAACAAAAAGGTTAAAACCTTTAAGTTATATGGGAAAATTCTCATTAAAAAGAAGTTACAAATATTTCAATAACTAAACTACCCAAGAAAGTCTTAGGTGAACCAAATTTCTATTTAATATTTGTCAGAGGCTTCTCAACAAATACACTATTATAAAGTGCAAACGTGACAAAAATATTTAATCATCTCTCTGTACATCAAGGCATTTTAAATTACAAATTCAGAAAATGTTTATATAATGAATTTTTTAAAGCCTGCCTAATCTATCACTCTAACATCAGAGGCTCAAGCTCTCCAGCTATGGTATTATAAAGCAACTCCAGGAGGGAAACGTTTGACCTGGAATTAGTTCAACATTTTTAGACAGTTTTCTTACTTCATTACAACTATACTGTAAGGCTCCTGCAGGCACTGAGCATGAGGGATTGGGACACCCTGCCATTCAGTGACATACAGAAGAAGTCTTTTGGCCTGCAAAATCATTGGGATCAGGTCAAGTATTTGTTTCCCGGGAGAGAGACGGCTATGTCATAGGCAAGGATATCCTGAACTTGAGTTCCTCCTACACCAGCTTCCTGGATTTCAGGTTAGGATTAGAGAGGCATGAGTCACCACAATCAATTAGAATGTTTTATTTTAATGTTTACCAGATTTCTAAAATAAGATTGAGTATTTTTGAAAATTTCAGCAATTGAGCAAGCCTGAAATGCAGAGGGGAAGAAAAATAAGAGAACTATACTTCATAAGCATAACAAAGGCTCCAATTTACGTAACTGCCAATTATACTTTAGGCATTTTTACAGAAGTTTCACGTTGTCCTCAACAATCTTTTAATGTTTAAAGATACCAAATTCCCAAAACATACCCTCTCATCTAACAATTCTTTCCTCTATTTTGTCAATCTCTCTACTGAATGTTTCCCATTAGCTTTCACTGCTATTTTGCATTTTAATTTAAAATATGAACAAAACCAAAATCTGAATTCTATTTCTCCTTTAGCTACCCCCTCCCTTATGTGCATAACCAACATGTCCTGTGAGAACTATCCATATCTGCCACCTCCAGTTTAACCTTTTCACACAATTAGGTTTCATCTGCAACAATCCACTGAAATTGCTCCTATTCAAAAGTTCCCAAATCATCTCTGTATAGAGTCAAACAGACCTTGTAACTCATCTGGTATAACACAGTATTTGCTAATTTTTATTCTACTCTTTAAAACTGCAACAAACACACACCACCCTTAGCATCAGGCTACTAGAAAGAAGAAGGAAATGTGCAACACGGGTTATGGTATGGATTTTGGTTGCATTTATTAATTTCCCAACTCCAGGAATGTCACCTCAAATGATCACCTTACTGGATTGTGGTGGTTTGAATAAAAATGGCCTCCATAGGCTC
Source organism: Alexandromys fortis (assembly GCF_014885135.2). NCBI lineage: Eukaryota > Metazoa > Chordata > Mammalia > Rodentia > Cricetidae > Alexandromys > Alexandromys fortis. Next base: position 3,108,398 of record NW_026068001.1, read on the forward strand.
ATAAATTCAAAATTAGTCACCAAGGTATGACAAAATTTAAGATTAAAAGGATTAGGAGGTGAGGCCTTGTTGGGGTAGGTGTGGCCTTGTTGGAGAAAGTGTGCCACTAAGGGTGAGCTCTGAGGTTTCAAGAACAGAAGCCAGGCTCAGCAGCTCTCTCTCTTCTTGCTGCATTCAGATCTAGATGTAGAACTCTTCTCAGCTACCATGTCTATCTGTGTGCTGCCATGCTCCCTACCATGAGGACAATGGACTCTGAAATTGTAAGCAAGTCCCAATTAAATGGTTTCTTTTATAAAAATTGCCATGGTCGCAATGCATCTTCACTGACAAAGACACAAATCTAATGTCCTTTATGATATATACTTTGATCAATACCTTCTTGAAATATAAGATATGGCTCATATTCTCCTCAATGCCCAAGACCTCACAGCTCAATCCTTTATTCTAGTCTTGACAGTTCTTTAATTTCCTGTCTGGCAAATTACAAAAGGACCTTATGGTTCAATTTTGAATTCTTTTCCCAATCAGTTCCCACCGTCTGTAATCTTACCCAGTCTCAATTATTCTTGCTTATCAAGATAGCTTAAAATTAGACTTCTTTCTCATACTCCATTTTGTCATTTTATTCTCTTCTCATACTCATTCTTTCTATACACAGATGTTGATCACTATCTACTACTACAAAAATAGGCATTTTTTTAATGAGGCCACTATAAATCAGAAGTGGTATGGGCGGTTATACAATTTATTTTCTTCACTAATAAATTTTCCATTTATTTCCATGTGTGGAAATGTTATCAAGGAAAGAAAATATATACATATAAACTGAATTGAAACACAGCAACAACAGTGTAGAACTAAATAATTCATATAAAAATAGTTCCTCAAACACTTAACATGCATAAACCTGATGTGGGAGTGTCATATATCAATCTGTTGATTTCATTGGCTGAGCAATAAAGAAACTGCTTGGCTTAGCTTAGAGCATAGATGGGAGGAGGAAACAGAATAGAATTCTGGGCGGAAGAGGAAGTGAGGTCAGACTCTGCTCTGCTCCCGGAGAGACTCGACAGCTCTGCTCTGGAGCAGAGACGCCATGCTTGCCATGCTACACTCTCCCAGGATGGACGAAGGCTAGAATCTTCCCGGTAAGCGCACCTTGGGGTGCTTACAGGCATTATTAGGAATGGGCTAGTCCAGGTGCGAGAATTAGCCTGTAAGGGCTAGAGTTCATGGGCCAAGCAGTTCTTTAAATGAATACAGTTTGTGTGTTGTTATTTCGGGCATGAGCTAGCCAAGTGGCTGGGGTGTTGGGGACGCAGCCCCGCCGCTCCTATTTCAACATAAACCAAATAAAGACAAATTATTATATGAGAAGTCAACGAAAGCAATTAGTCTTTCTATTACCTGAGTGGAGTTAGATAGTTGGTTTTTCCACGGCTCCTCTGTGCTGCCGGTCAGGTTTGTGCGGTTATGAGGTAGAGTGGGTGCGTTTCGCTGCAAGTAAGGCACGTTTCCATTACTTCCACTTCCTGTTATGTGATTATTGCCTATCAAAATAGCGTCTGTACTTCCCAGCGTTCTTGGTGTGCTACAGGGAACATGGCCTGCAGAAAAGGGTCCATTGGCCAAAGACTGCCCAGGACAGGTAGGACGGACTACAGACTGAGAGACACTAGGCATTCTGGTTAGAGCAAGCTGTGATGGTTGGCCAGAGACTGAGTTTGTAGGCAGTGATGAGTCAACTGTTGGCCCATTAGGAATTCCAGTAGGCCGTACCTGTGCAACTCCTGTTTGTCTCATCTGCAGGGAACAAATGAAAAGCAAATAAATACAGTGTGTATAGTCCAGAGGGGAGAGACTCAGAATGTAAAGATGAATAATCATAGACTCTGATCTGATCTCAACATTTCATTTCTCTAGGTTAAAAACCATCGACTTCAAAAACAAAAAAACTATATGTAAGCTTCCTAGGAAAAGCAGAAATGTTTCATGTTAAGGAAACATCTTGTTAGTAATAACAAAAAACAAAGGGCAGCTGAAATCTATGGCAAACTCTGAAATTCATACTTCTTCCAATGAACATCAGATTTTTATTCTAAGGTGGGTCTAGTGGAGCAGGCCTAAAACCCCAGCTATTTAGAAGATTGCGGAGAAAGGATCTAAACTTCAAGGTCAACTCAGGCAACCTAGACCTTATATGTGTTGGGGGAAGGGGGCAGAGGACACAGGTTAAAAGTAGTGGTAGCTCCTTTAACATGTACAAGGCCCTTGGTTCAACCCTGAGTAAACAACAACAATAATAATAAAGACAGAGAATCTATAGTATGACAGATCCTTTAAAGAACACAAATTATAAAATAAATTTTAAAAAATTAATAAAAAAACTAAGGAAGACATATAAAACCTAAACTAGGTTTAATATATTTTACTAAGTACTAAGAACATAAATAAAATACCATGGAATTAAATAATAAAAAAAGCTTAAAATTAAATCAATAGATGTTCTTTTCTTAAAAACTCCATTACCTAGAATTTTAAGAAGCATAGACCACAAAATTCTACCAAATATAAGTAGACATGAGTATGGGTGAGTTCTGAAATGATGCTATAGTAAAAGTACATAAAATTCTATCAAATTTTAGAGGGAAAATGCTATACACACTTGGTGTTGCTGCATTAAGACAAACTGACTTTCCAGCTGTTCCAGCATTAGTTTCTGTGCTGGGTTTAAATTATTTCTATTTGCACGGAGCTGTTCCAAGTGCTAGGGGAAAAAAAAGGGAGAATATAATTAAAGACATATCTAATAAACAAGCTAACAAATCTGTGAAGCCTTTATCTGAACTAATTAGAAAAACTCAGAACCACTATCAGGTTGGACACTGATTTCTGATCAACAATAATCTAATTCCAATCTTAAAAGTTTTTTTTTAAAGTTCAAGAAACCAAAGTAAGAACTGAGCATTCATCTGAATATGGTTTATTATAATGTGCTCTTTGTAAGAGATGGACATGAAATTTTACTAACACAGTAATTTTCAGTGTTCATGAAGAAAACACTTCAAGTTTATAAGATAAAATGCTCCAAAAAACATTGAATAGAACAGGAAAAGTTTGAAGACATTCTGAATGTCTAAAACTAGTGATCAACTAAGCAATAGTGTCATATCTAGATAAAAAAATAGGAGCTGTTCATTAAGACCCCTAGTGAATTCCTAAAAAAAAAAAAAAAATCATAGAAAAGCTAAACTTAACAGTTTAATGCTTTTTCAGTCACAATACCACTGCACACTGTGGGGATAGCTTGTGCAGTATTAGGTGTGACAGTAAAACTAGTATAAATGTTTCTTCATTCACAACTTCAGGTAAGAATGCAATATTTACCACCAAACTTAGCTACCTAAGCTTAGGATTATTTTGGATATTTTTCTCTTATTAAATAAAGAACTTTTACCTGCTCGCACAGAGAAAGCACTGTGTGTCTTCTCTTTGTTATTCTACACATGTTGGAATCATTATTTTTGTGGTTTATGGTTATTATTAATGCCAGAATGATACTAAAACAGATGTTTTGATAAATGAGGTGGCTACTAAGTGACTGGGGCTAATTAGCATTAACAGGCTGAACACACTGGACAATGAGATGATTGATGTCACTGCTGGTATAGATAAGGATTTCACTGTGCTACTAGAATGCTATAATTTAAAAGTTATCATGGATTTATTCCTGAAAATTTTCACTTTTTTGGACCACAGGTTTAAGTTAAATAATTTGTAAATAAATACACAACACACCTCTGCAAAAACAGGCTAAGAAACAAATAATGCCAGAAAACTGGGGGGGGAGGGGGGAGCGCTGAGGTAAAGAAGCTGTCAGTGGGTTAGAGTAGAAGGTAAAAGAAGACTTTATCCTACATAATCTATATCCATGCTTTATGTATATGAATGCATTGCCTGTTCCCAAAAGAGAAGCAAACTAGAAACAAATGGAAAACAAGATTGAATTATCTTCATTATTCTGGTAAATGTGTAATCACTTCATTCAACTTTAAGAATTTCTAAACGTTCACTATTTCTGCCACATAACTTTTCCTAAAAACATGTTTTACACACCTGTAATTTCTGTGGTGTCAAACACCATGAATGAGCTTGTTGCTGTACAGGAGGATGGGGCGCAGCATGGCTACCACTCCAATTATCAGAAGAATTCTGAGGAAAATTGATAAAAAGAAACATTAAAGACTATTTGGTTAACATTAATTAATGAAGGCCAAAAGATTACAAATTAGAATATTTACATATAAGAAAATCATTACATTCATTAAAAATAACTTACATGCACATTAAACTTGATAGTCATAACATTTTTTAAAATGCTGATTCTGTAATAAACCACCCCCCAAAAAGCCCACCCCTAAACTATGGCCCAAATGACTAGCCTATATACCACACTATCCACTAGGTTCATTATTAAACACAGTTCAATGTTGGCAAAAGTGATGATGAAAAGTGTGCTGATACCTTAACGGCAGGGAAATGGATAAAATGATTTGATGAATGCAAATTTATCCCTACTTTATTTAATATGATTCTAAGACTTTGGGATGGGAAAACTCAAACCTTTTACTATTCTGATGTCCACAGATTTAAAGTAAAGGACAGAAAATGTTCAAACTGCACAATTAGAGGGCAGTTGGAGCTCCTTTTTTGTCTGGGACTTTTTATTTCTCTAGGACATATACCTTTGTTGGACTAGATGTTCTTTTCCTCTTGGCAGGACTGGACAGGTCATCTACTTGGCTAGGAGGAATCATGTGTAGTGGCAAAGACTGCTGTGAAATTGGTGTTTGACTGAGGCCTAATACAGGTTCAGTATTTGGATGATGAGGTTTACATGCCTAAGAATCACAGAAGGAAGACAAAAATGGGTGCTATATATTCTTACTTCATTCCTTCAAATTATAAAACTCACAAGCTGCATACTTTTCAAAGTTATGTGGACATCTCTGATTGTAATTATTTAAGGTCAAAAATCAATGAATCATCATCAATGGAGGAATGTGTACCTTCCTTTGAAAATCTTTTAAAAATTAAATGAACTGCTGCAGCATTATTTTTAGAAATCTTGCAAAATCATGAAAATGCACAAAGGTTCTAAGTTGGTACCCCCAAATTTTGTCCCATACCAGAGGGAATTTTGTTTTGATCTAGATTCCCTTAGCACTTAAATGAAAAGGCTATTATTCATTAATAAAAGCCTTCTATGCTTACTTAAAATAAGCTTGACTACTACAGATTGAAAAGAACCCTTAAAGCTGGGCACCTGCAGAACATAACCCAACTTCTCACCTGCTGTGCTGTGTTCATGGCACCCTGCCTGGAGGTAAGCTCTGCGGGGATTGGTAGGCTCCATGCCTCCTCAATACTAGGAAGTAATTTAGTTTTATTCTGTAGACTACCTTGTGGAAGGTTACACAACTGAGCCTAGGAAAAATTATGTAAAAAGCAAATTTAACACAAGCCTACTTGAGTAAGAGTAAGTCCACTAAATCTTCCTAAGTGCTAATTGTTTTTAAAAGAAAATCGATTCTAAACTTGGGGCTTTAGAAAGATACTAAGTATAAAGAGGGTTACCAGAATATAAACCTTTGTGAAAATCAAAATATAGCTATGCTGTTTCCAGGGTTCTCATTAGCTGTCTTCTCATGAAAATTGAAGCAAGAGTGAAAGACAGTGTTTGTGTTTTCTTTAAAATGCTATGGCAACTTAAAAATGTAGACAGTACACTGAAAAAAAAAACTTATGTAAATTAATATGCATCAAAGTGCAAAAGAGCATTTTAAAAAAAATATTGCTTATCTCACTTAAAATGGAAAGTAAAACAGTACTGCAAAGCTATGGTATGTTTACAAAATATGGAAACAGATTTTAGATAACCAAAGACAACTAGACAAACTTTCCAGCCACCCTATTCCTGCCTGAGTGTTCTGGGGAAATATGTGGCTTTAAAAAAATTGATATTTAAAAATTTTACCTGTAAATATTTAATCCGTGCTGCAAGTGCAGAGGTATTACTACAATTTTTGCTTCTAGTTGCATTTAAATAGCATTTAATAGCATCCTGAGGCTGGTTGCAGGATTCATAGAGAGTGCCTAGATCCATCCAGGCTGCAGCATGGCCATGGTCCAACTGCACTGCACAAATATAGGCCTGTAAAGCATCCATAGGCTGATTTTGTTGTTGATAGAGCACACTAAAAAGAGAAATTAAGTCAATTAAGAATAACTGGTTTCATAGCATGATTTTTATTACAAAGTGCATTATGTGATGCAGTCTTACCCTATTGAACACCATGTATCCGCACTTGCTTCTGATTTATCAATAGACTGCCTGTAAGATATAAAGGCATCCTGAACTTTCCCAATACTTGAATAGCACCTGAGAAGAAGAGGGAAGGGTGGAATGTAAGAAAATTCCATCAATACCAAAACAAATTACATTTGTTTAAAAAGGGTTATATAACAAAGCAACCATTTTTTAAATGTATTATGCTAATATATCTAGGTACATGGGTATATGTACAAGGATATTGCAATATACATAATAACTAGAAATTCAAAACTGTATTATACTTTCCTTAAGCATGCTAAAGCATACTGCATTGATACAATCTATTAAAATGAGTAGGCCTTATCACTTCAGTATTATAAAACTGAAGGTTAAGCACAGTCCCTCCACACTCTGCTTTTTTATCTTGAACTCTAGTTTTTCAGTCAGAATACAGAGTTCTAAAAACCAAAACCACATGTTTTTAGTAAGAGATAATGAATTTTTTAAATAGCAAAAGGCAAATATTCTTTAATTTATAAAAATGCAAATGTAATGGTTAATCTCTAAGTATCATAAACAGTATAAATATAGTATATAGTATTTCATGACTAGCAAAGACATCAATATAAGATTGAGGTTTCAATCTTTGTCATTTTCTTACTGAGGATGTACCTAAAGGATGCAAAGCATTACTGAAACTATATAAATAGAAATTATGTTTGGTGCTGTAAGAAAAAATAAACAATAACCCTAGATCTTGCATTCAAGGAACATACAATTTAATTACTTTTCTTTTGTTCTTTCCTTTTATTCTGCCCCCACCCTGGGTCTTGGTTTGTAGTCCCAGCTAGACTAGAACTCAGAGGTTCACCTGCCTCTGCCTTATGAATGTTGGAATTAAAGTTCTGCTTCACCACCCCTAACAAGTTTGCAATTTAAATGAGGATTGAAGGCACTATAAATATCATAATGCCACACCAAATGGCTAACACAGACATTTTAAGAAGAGACTACAATTTATTCAAAATTTGGAAAGTTAAAAAGAGTGATCAAGTGAGAGTAAAGAATGTGAATATTTATAGACAAATATTATTTAGAGCAGAAATTCCTAACTGCCAGCAAGTAAATCAGAGAAAAAGATAGCTTTCCAGTAAACTAGTATTTGTCTTATTATTTGCTTATGTTGGGAGAACACTAGTTAAGAGTAATCAAAAGAAAAAGTAAATCTGAAAATCTTTACTTGTTTAAAGACTATTTCTATCCTCCTAATTACTTCTTGAAAAGTGTATGAACCACTGAATCAGATACAGGGGATGAAAGGAGATATTTCAAATAAATTTGAACTACATGGACAAATCCTGACGTATTTGTCTAAAATTAAGCGTACACACACACGCACACTCTTTCAGACAACCCCCCAAAAGCCCCAAAATCTATTTTCCTAACAACGGGAGTGGCTGTGATAACACTTTACAAGAATATTAATCTGCCAGCAAGTATAGTACAGACTGAAAGAAAAATTATGTAAAGGCAAGAGGATAATTACATTCACTGGTTTGGAACATGTCAAAGCGAGATGAAAGGAATGGAAGCAGAAAGAGCAAAAGAAGGGAGGAAAAATAAAAGGAAGAGTAGAACAGTCTTCATAATTGATTATTATATATGCACTGAAGTGCGGCCACAACTTAGTTGCAAAATCCGATTAAACAGTGAAAAGGAGAAGCTAGAGATGTAGCTCATTAGCAGTAGTAGAGAGCTTGCCTAGGCCCAGGAACCCTCTCTCTCAAAAGAGAAGAAAAAGAAAGGAAAGGGTAGAATATGATTTTTGTCACAAAAGGAAATGAAGTTGATTGGAGAATATGATGAATAAAAAGATGAGGTAATTAGGATGGAAAACCCATGTGAAAACATTGAAATTTAAAATAGCTCTATAGAAATCTACCTTTGAAATTTATCAGAGGACATTTAGTAAAAACAGGCCTAAAGAATTACTATCATACAGACTGGACAGTATCAAAAAAATTACTGACTAGACAGAGAAGCACATTTCACATAGTACCGACAAACTGTTCTATGGAAAAAAAATTTGTGACATGAGGTCAGTAATAAAGTCAAAAAATGGAACAAAAGCATAGGGACAAGGACAGAAAGACAACCTTTAAAATACTATTTATTCATAAATATCTCATATTAAAAGCTAAACATTAGCGGTAGTGACTGTAAGAAAGCATCAAAGTTTAATGTAGACCCAGACTATTATAACAGATGAAAAATAATTACTCTCTGAAATTATCATCTTGAATCATAAAACAAGTTAGACTATGATAACTATCCCTTGTTTAAGAAGTCAGGAAAGTTTACTGCACATTTGCAAAATAATACATCTCAATGGTACAGAATATACAACCAGCTGACTGAAGAAAGAAAAAAAATATGGACTACTGTTCACTGAAGTTGAAAATTACTGCCTTTTAAAACAGTAATTTTAGGTATGGTTCATTACAAACCAATTTTACAAAACTAGAATTTAAGTGCAACCACAAAACTGAAGCTTTGACACAGGAAGGTATGTAAGAGATCATCTATTTTGCAGCCAAGTAATTATTCGTTGTAAATGGTTGGCTGTCCAGTACCTTGTACTTTTTAGCAGAATCCTAATCTCCACCCAAGGGGTCCCAGTAAGCACTTTGCTACAGTTTCTCTTGTTCCCAGAGAACCACTAATTTAATGCAATCCCTTTATGAAAGACATCACATATGTGAATCATAAAACATGGGAGATGCCAATCTGGCACTGACCCGGAAGCTGGAAAGATGCTGTGCATGCTATCCCTGGAGAAAAGTAATTATCAACCTCACCCAGCTGTGAACCCTGAAAACTGGAAAAAATGACTGACATAGCCAGACATACCCATGAGGTGCAATGATGGCACAAACATATTGGGAATAACCAAAAACTTTCTGATTGAACTTAAGACCCACTCTACATGCATAAACTCATACCCAGCTCCATTATTGAGGTTAAGAACCTGTGACCAGACAGGCCTAGGTCATAGGAAAGAACCTACTACTACTACTCTGCTAAATGGACATAGTATTAAACTGACTCTTAATGAATTATTGTTACACCCATAGATTACTGCATCTCTTAACCTTTATTAGAGAAGCTTCTATTTACAGTAGATAGCGATTAACAGAAACCTACAAGTGGTAACAGTAAAGAGAATAAGAGACTGAACATGCCTACTTCTAAATGGGGCATTTATATTACACCTAATCCTCCCCAAGATTCAGGGACCATTGCAGGTAGAGTGTTTGTGAGGAATATAAAAGGACCAGAGTCAGTGGATGACTGGGAAAGGGGGGAGGATCTGATCTGAGAGGAATTGGGGGAGGGATGAATATGATCAAATATCAAAGTAAAAATCAAGAGGAAGAGGGGGAGAGGAACTGAAGCCTCAAAGGGGTTGTATATGTACCATCTACAATTTTACAAAAATTAACTGAGCCCATGCTTAAATTTGAGTATTTTGGTACCTAGTACACTATATTATGAAAGGTAAAATGAATTAGGATCTATCAAATGCATATGGAAAGAGAGCATCTCAAATAGCACTGAACACATTTTGACAGTTGATGTCTCTTTCCAGCAAATCCAAGAAGAATGTACTTACTTTCTCAAAGAATGTTAAGATTTCAAGTGAAAGTGGAACCTGAGTTCTACTGCAAATCAAATGCTAGAACTCATGAGAAAATGTACAAAGTAGTTCACTGAAAAAAAGTAGTATCTGATAGGACCTTTTTTAAAAACTAGCAACAATTCAGGTTAAATAAAAAATTAAAATAAGAAATGCCCTCTTAAGGAAACAGGATTATGTTATGATGAAACTAATATATTTAGAAGCTTTCTTTTATCATTTACCTTTCAGGAACCTTTATTATAATCTATTAAAAAGAGAAAATATACTGTTTAAGGTATAAATGAATGTCGAAGTTTAAAGTCTCTTCGCTTTAACTATCAACAGCAGAATATAACTTTCTGGTTAAATCTCACCTTCCAAGGAAATACCAAGACTGGCCAGAATTTGGATCTGCTTCCAGGGACTTCTGGAGATACTGAATAGCATAACTTTCCTTGGTGGTCTTATCTCCCAGGAGATCCACAGTGTGATGCATCCAACCTTTAAAACATTAACATATACTATATAGTAGTTATGTTTTTAAAAATATGAAGCAGAAAATTAGCAAAAATAAGTTTTTCCATCAAAGTATTACTGATCTACTTCAAAAAACACATTCCAATATTTTAGAAATAATAATTCTTGCAATAAGAAATTCTTTCTCATAGGAAGGAATGCCAAAGAGATAAACAGCTTTTAAAAGAAATTAAAGAGTTTAAAAATTATTACTTAACACACAGTAGATTACAAATGCAAGATAACTTCAATAATCTACCATTAAACATGTCCACTGTAAAGGTATACATTATCAATCAAAATTATAAATAACAAGACTGCATTGACTACTAGTCATTTTTCCATACTGATACAAAGAACATAGAAATATCATACATACTATTCTATCTAAAAATTAAGTATAAAGAATCTCCAAGATAATCTTTTGGTCCAATATTTACTTTCAAAGAATACATGTAAAACTGTATAACTAATGACAGTTCAGATTAATATACATGCACAATCCTACCTCCCCGGGTAAACAAATTCACATTGCATGTAAAATAAAAACTATAAAGAATTATAAAATGCTTAACTTTAAAAAATAGAACTATATAAAACCTATAAAACCTCTATTCAAATGTTAGGAGTAGGACAAAATACCTAACAAACTTTTCTATGAATATGATCAAGGGACTGGAGATGATTCAGCAGTTAGGAGAACTCACTGGTTTTTTAAGAGAACCCGGTAGGTAACCCAGGTTTTATAACTCCAGTTTCAGGGGACCTAATGATTGCTGCTTTGTTTGTTTTCTTTTTTTTCTTCTTCTTCTTCTTTTTTTTTTTGGAGGGGGGTGTTGAGCCTTGGGTGGCCTGGACTAGCCCAGCCTTGAACTCAGAGATCTGTCTGCCTCTGCCTCTGCCTCTCAAATGTTGGGATAACAGGCCAGCATGCTCAACTCAGACTGATGATGTCTTCTGGCCTGGGAAGGCACCAAACATGCCCTTGTTACACAGACATAAATGTAAGCAAAACAACCACATGCATAAATATATATATATATAAAATTGAAAACAAAAAAATTTGATAAGTAGTTAATCCAGCAAAAAATATACCATGGAATACTGTATTTTAAATCTTTGAAATGTGTAAGATAAATTTGGTTAAATTTGGCAGGTCACATTTTAATTGTAAATTACTTCAATGTATAAAATTAGCTCTGTTCTTGGTACAGTCTACAGCACATGAAACAAAGACCCTCTTTTTCTGACATTTGCCATTTAACCAAAGATTATCTTCAAGAAATTCAGTTACCATGTTTTATTAAAGTTAAACAAACAAAACACTCTTCCCAACTCTCTCCTTCTATTACTAGCAAAACAAGATGGAGATGGGGGAGTGACATCACCCACCAGGCAAAAGCATTTGTTAAGCAAGTTTGAGCACTTAAATTCAACCCTTGGTAGAAAAAGAAAACGGACTCCGTAAAGGTGTAGGTGTCCTCTGACAGCCACATGTCTACCATGGCACCTGTGTGCCTGTAAGTGCAAGTCCCTTCCCCTATACTAAATTAAAACACTTAAAAAGCAGAATCTAGAAAAACGGCTTCGAAAAGGAGTTGGTCCTGAAGCAGGAAACAAGTTGCTATAAAGTGGACATAATTACACAAAATTATGAGTTTATTTGTATATTCTGAAATTTAACAAAACACTGTCAGAAGTCAGGTGATTTATAATTTAGAACAATAAAATCACAATATTCAAATCTATTTCTTAAGTTTAAAAAATATATAGCGATAGATAGATAGATAGATAGATAGATAGATAGATAGATAGATAGATCACATTAACTGATAGGTAAATAATTTTAAAGTCATCACACTTGTTTTTTCTGGCCTAAAAATCCAAAACTTTTTTCAGTGTACTACATGTTTACATTTAAAAATAAAAATTCACATTACTCAAACACTATAATTTACTAAATTAAAATTCTAATAGCTAAAACTAAACTGTAAAAACAAAGATTTTATATGAAGGTGTGGAGGTTTGAATGAGATGATTCCTAGAGTCTTGGCCATTTGAATATTTGGTCCAAAGTTTATGACATTGTTTGGGTAGGATTTAGGAGCTATAGTTTCACAGAAAACCCCACTGGGGTGGGGTTTTGAATCTCCAAAAGCTCCCTGGCATCATTATCAGTTAATATAAGGGAGCAATTGCATGCTCGTGCCCCCCCCCCAACCCCCAATCCCTTCTGGTTCTTATTCCTGTTTATTACACATAGTCAGTCAATCACAATAAATCTGTTCAACTGAATTCAAAATTACACAAAAAATACTATAAATATGTGCATGCACACAAGCACATTAGTTAAAAATTAACAAATGATTCCACGACAGCCAAAGATACACAGAGAAACCCTGTTTCAAAAAACTAATTAAAAAAATAAATAAAGCAAATGATTTTCCCAAACCTAAACCAAACAAAACTGAGAGGATAACTCCAACACAAAACACAGAAATGAAGTAACTCAATAATTAGGTAAGAAAATTAAGTACTGGACGGCTTCTTTGCTCTCTTCTTCAAGACAACCACACGAAGATCTAAATGGTTACATAGTCTCATATTTAACATTAAAATAGAACTGTGTCCTTATAAAAACCACAGTGTGCTAGAGTTTGTGTACTTTTTAGATAAAATATTTTAGTGATTAATATTCATGAAGCTGTGAAAGGAAGCTCATCAACCACTGAATAAATAGGCAAATCACTCAATTTCACAGAGCATTAAGCATAAATATAAGGTGGCACAAAGGAAGTGCTCATACCCTTTCACACAATAAATAGCTAACTAATAGGGAGAATTTTCAGAATTTAAGAGGACCATTTAGCCAGGTTGTGGTGGTGGCGACGATCTGTGAGTTCAAGGCCAGCCTGGTCTACAAGAACAGCCAGGGCTACACAGAGAAACTCTGTCTTGAAAAACAAAACCCACCCCCCCCACTACAAAAGAACAATCTATATCCAAGAATTATACTACACAGCTAGAATGTAAGATGGGAAATGCTTGGCAGAAGGTTCAGATTTTTATCAACCCTGAAAACAGAAAAAAACATAAGACATAAATTACATACCTAATTGTTGTAAGACAGTTGCTTTTACTTGTGCTGAAAGGTTGTCTGTTTGCAAAAGTTGCTCATAAGCTTCTTTTGCAGAATGATACTTTCTCTAAAAAGCAGAAAAAGAAATATAGAGAAAAATGAAACCATATAACCTTTAAAGAACTATGGCATATATTAAGAATTATATAATATATATTATGCTTTGGCACATTTTAAAAAACTAGTTGGAAGTGTAAATGGCTGATTCTATTACTAAATGTTTGTTTTTAGCACTAGACAAGTTCAAATTGTATCCAATGCTAATAATAAACACCCACTATAGAAAAAATCATTAAAGTATGACCTTTTAAATATTTGCCAACTCCCAATAGTCAAAATCACTTCAACTTATTTAATAATGAAAATCTTCTCAATTTTACTTAATATCATTCATGAAGCCAGAGTACTCTCCAAGTGTAAAATCTGTCTGCTTAGCAACAAGTTTCTAAGCAACACAATAATGAAGAACATACTCAAAAAAAAAGATATAATAAAATCACAGGTATAAATGTAATTAAAATTTCAGTTATAAACGTATACTTTCCAGAATATGAAATCTTACAAATATTTATAACATCTATAATTTGAAATATATCACAAGTCCCATAATTACAGTATAACAATGCTTACAGTATTTTCAAGTTCCATAGGCAAATCTGTAAATGCAACCATTTACTCACAGTACTCTCCTCAAAGTTTCACCATGACCAAAAGCTATTATCACAACAGTCAAAGTTTAAAGCTACTCCTTCAAAGCAAAAGGAAAAGGCTGAAAAATGAAAAGCTTGCAAGCACTGCCTTTAAATTATACTTGGTAGAACAACAGGTATAGGGAAAAATACAAAACTGGTTATGTGAACCTCAAGCAAATCACTTACCCTATGATCTGATATCTACAAATTAACTAATATAAAAGGTAATGTGTAATCTTTTTATCTACAGAATCATTCTAATTATCAAATAGCACTGGAAATAACTAAGGAACTATATTATGTAAATACATTATTTCAACAATGAGGGAGCATTTTAGACAACTGCACACTGAGATTATCAGCATTTTTTTTTCCCCCGAGACAGGGTTTCTCTGTAGCTTTGGAGCCTGTCCTGGAACTAGCTCTTGTAGACCAGGCTGGCCTCGATCTCCTGAGTGCTGGGATTAAAGGTGTGAGCCACCACTGCCCGGCTATCAGCATTTAGTAACTGAACTTCTATTTATCAACTCAACTAATTTCTAAGACATTAATCCTGTCTAGTCTACAAAAGTTAAGTAGGCAATTACTAAAGAATAAGGGCCAGCCTACTCAATCTAATTCCTTCAGCCAAAAAGTATTTATTGAACATCTAACACATCATAATGGAAATGGTTGGGCCACAATGTAGCTTGAAGAATAAAGACAGCCGGGCGATGGAGGCGCACGCCTTTAATCCCAGCACTCGGGAGGCAGAGGCAGGCGGATCTCTGTGAGTTCGAGACCAGCCTGGTCTACAGAGCTAGTGCCAGGACAGGCTCCAAAGCCACAGAGAAACCCTGTCTCGAAAAACAAAAAAAAAAACAAACAAACAAAAAAAAGAATAAAGACAGAAAAACAAAATACACCAATCATGTTGTGTAGTGACAGTACATTTTGGAGAAGAATGAGCAGATGGTTAGAATACTAGAAGACTGCTCACAACGACCTTGCTAAGTCAACTGACTGTTTAAAGCTAAGATCATAGACACAATGAACTATTTCAACTAATATAAACAGATTTATACCTTAAAAAAATACATTGTGAACTATCTCAATGTTACTACACACGCAAAAACTAGAAATACAAAACAATGACACACTTGAAGATATATGTTCATCCTAACAAAAAACACAAAGTTGGCTTCTGCCTCATATCACATACAAAACAATAACTGCATTAAAGTGAATTCACTGAACATGGGCAAAAGACCACAAACCACAAGTAAGAATAAAGACTTCACAAAACAAAACAACTTAAATCCCAGCCAGAGGGATATAATTTCTCAAAACAATAAAAATTAAAATTAAAAAAAGTTGGAGAGATCGTTGAGTGTTTATTGCTTTTGAAGAGGTCTGGGGATCCTTTCACAGCATCCCCAGGTGGATCACAATTACCTGTAAATCCAAGGACACACGTGTACACAAACCATGTAGACCCTCAGGCAGGTAGACAAACAAACACACACACACACACACACACACACACACACACACGGCAAAGAAAAAAAACCCAACATATAAAAGATTAAAGAAAACAACTAAATAAAAACTAGGTAAACACAATTTAAAAAAATTTAAAAAAATTTAAAAAAAGAAAAAGCATATTGGGGGGGGGGGGGGTTGGTTTTTTGAGAAAACGTTTCCCTGTGAAGCTATGGCTGTCCTGAAACTCAATTCTGTAGACTAGACTGGCTTCAAACTCACAGAGATCCGCCTGTTCTGCCTCTTGAATGCTGAGATTAAAGACATGAGCCACCAACTGCCTGGCCTTAAACATAAATCTTTTAATAGACAGAGATGAAACAAAATACTGTTTGAGACACAGAATTTCTTAATTTCACATAGAAACTCAAGTATACAATAAAGCATGTCCCCAGAAGATACATGGTTCCTGCTACATCCTCATATTTATATTTCTGTGGGATGTAATCAGATAGTCTTAGATCATTTGTATGTGGTTTCCAAACTCAGCTACACAGCACAATAATTTGAGAAACTTTATAAACCAGAATTAACAACTAAAAAATGGTGATATGGCTCAGTGTAGGTAAAAGCACTTCACAAGCCTGGTGAAATGAGTTTCATCCACACAATCCAAGTAAGGGGAAAGAGAGAACGGATTATACACACACGCACACAGTGACTGACAAAATCATTTGAAAACAACATATAATAAGCATCTATTACAAAATGAAGCATTCTTCAGCAAGAAATATTAAATATAGCCATTTGAACTATCAAATCAAGTTTATAGGCAAGTCATAAGTAAAATCTTCTCCAAGATTTCTTGTATAGCAACTGATAAAGCAAAACTATAAGTAAAACTATAAGTAAACTTGAGTATAAAAGCATAATATAATGCTCAGAATTTCATTAAATAATCTGAACTTAATTTCACTAATGCATGATGTAAGTGATACTGTATATTTCTTTTTGAACTTGGGTAAATTAAAGCACTTACCTGAGTTTCATATAAGTGGGCAATGTGAAACTGAACTGGAAATGACAGAAAACAGAAAACAGTAACAATACAGCAAAGTTTGGGGGCAAATCATTCAAGAATAACAAAACAGAAAATACGCATGGCTGATAGCACAAGTACATAGATTTAAGTAATAGGAACATATTTTTACCGGCTCTTAATAAAAACTATACAATTACACTGTAGAAAAAAAATAAACTATATGTAGCCATTGTTGGTCATTATAAAATGAAATTTGTTAGTTATTAGTGTTAATAGCTTAGCAAATGAGTATAGATTTCATCATTAACAAAGAAACAAACAAGTCAAACCACTTGGAGGGCAACTAGTAAACAGTCTTGGAATTAACAAACACTGAAAATAAAAGAATATTTTGGCTTCTATTTTCCCCTCTTCCTGATATTATATCACCTGTGTACAAAAACAAAACCAAGAATGAAAAAACTGGTACTTTTTTATCTTGTGTGTACCTACATTTCAAATACTCCGATACCCTCTCAAAAATACACGTACATAAGTTTATATAAATTTGTAAAAACAAGGTTCAAAGCTATTATCAAGCTTTTTCTGGGAAGCTTCTTATTAATTCAGATTTCTGAAAGTATGACCCTGACACTATAAACAAGGTCTGAAAGGCTGCCTTTTGATTCATTTCTGTGGGTGATTCTTGATGCTTATCCTTTCTAGCTCTGACCAGGTGAACAATGTTACAAAAGCAAGGTAAAGAAACAAACAAACAAAAAAAACCTATATAATGAATTTTAAAATAACACTGTGGATAAAAAGTATATCAGATAAGTAATAATAATATTATAAACATCAGATAAGTAATAAGATAAATATCAGATGAGTGCAAATGAAAATATCTTTAGAAAATGAAAAACAAAAGTAATAAATTTAAGTTCTTTAATGTTAAACAGAAGGTATTCAAGGGCTTTTGTCTATTGATCACTACCTACTATATTATAGATCTTATAGTGAATTCCACTTATATATTTCATTACGTGAGAGGAAGACTATTATAGGAAGAAGAGATGGAAAAAAAATCTATGCACTTTTACACTAGTGTTCTAAAATACTGAAACTTCTGCCCACTAACATTTTTTTAGTGTTGTCTAATAAAAGATGGTATTAGAAATTGAAAACAAAACATCAACAACTAGTTGGTGATCTACTACCACTCTAAACTTCCTCTAAGTTGTCCTAGCTTTATGAAAAAGGATCTCACTAGCCCTTGAATTAAGTGTCCTTTAGAGTATGAAAAACACTAAAACACTATACAATTAAATTCTTTAAAGTCCTCTTTCAAACTGCATGACTTCAAAACCAAGAAAAGGCTTCAACAAATAGCAACAGGTGTTTTTTTTTAAACTAATATTACCATAAAAGGTCAGGAAACTAAGTTTATTCAGAAACTTAGATTTTGAGAATTAACAAAATTAATACTAGAAAGATATGGCGTAAGAGTTCCTTCTGTTTATGTGTTGTTTTCATTGGTTAATGGATAAAGAAACTACCTTGGCCTTTTGATAGCGCAGAACTTAAAGGTAGGCAGGGAAAACAGAACTGAATGCTGGGAGATAGAAAGCAGAGTCAGAGAGAAACCATGGATCCTCTGCTGGAGACAGTCAATAGGAATTTTACCTGGTAAGCCACTGACACGAGGCAATACACGGATTAGTAGAGATGGGTTAAACTGAGATGTAAGAGTTAGCCAATAAGAAGTTAGAGCTAATGGACCAGGTAGTGTTTTAATTAATACACTTTCTGTGTGGTTATTTCGGGTGTAAGCTAGCCGGGCGGCCAGGATGAACAAGCGGCCTCTCCCTCCAACTACTGGGGCTCCAAGGTGGTCAACTAAATCCATATAAAACCTGAGAGGGCTTGAAAAACGAATTCAGGGAAAAAAAATAGAGAGCTTTTTGCTCTTTGCTGGTAGCATACCTCAGAGAGATTTTCCTGACTCAGCAGTCACAGAAGGAAAAAAGTGGTGGTTTTAAAATGCTGGCTGTCTGGGCTGTGCTGCTAGTGCAGCCTCTGTCTCTTGTGGGAGACAGAGACGGATGGGGTTTGTGAGTAAAGTGCTACGGCAGCCGGGCGATGGTGGCGCACGCCTTTAATCCCAGCACTCGGGAGGCAGAGGCAGGTGGATCTCTGTGAGTTCGAGACCAGCCTGGTCTAGAGCTAGTTCCAGGA
Organism: Alexandromys fortis; assembly: GCF_014885135.2. Lineage (NCBI taxonomy): Eukaryota > Metazoa > Chordata > Mammalia > Rodentia > Cricetidae > Alexandromys > Alexandromys fortis. The sequence goes on from NW_026068001.1 coordinate 3,127,478, forward strand.
CAGGCTCCAAAGCCACAGAGAAACCCTGTCTCGAAAAACCAAAAATAAAATAAAATAAAATAAATAAAGTGCTACGGCTTACTTGATAGTAATGTTGACTCTCTGTGTGCCTGGAAGTGGGGCACTGTGCGAGGCTCAGGGGCAGGAGCGGCTCCGCCATGCTGGACTAGGTGGGGCAAGCAGGCACTGACTATTACCGAGCAATGGCGCAGCTTAAGTTTTTAAGAAGTGCTTAGCATTTTAAAAAGCACTCCTGAAGAGTAAATAATTACAGATTCGCAATAGGACAGATTCAGACATAAAAGACCTCTAAAAGGGTTACAATGTTGGATATATGTAAGCAGGCTTGATAGAAGAAAAAGTATAGAGTCATAAAATAAAGTTAATGCTTAAAAAAGGGTAAAGTCGGATGGAGATAGAGACAGAGACCCACACTGGAGCACTGGACTGAGCTCCCAAAGTCCCAATGAGGAGCAGATGGAGGAAGAACACGAGCAAATAAGTCAGGACCATGAGGAGTGCACCCACCCACTAAGACAGTGGGGCTGATCTATTGGGAGCTCACCAAGGCCAGCTGGACTGTGACTGAAAAAGCATGGGATAAAACCGGACTCTCTGAACATGGCAGACAATGAGGGCTGATGAGAAGCCAAGGACAATGGCACGGGGTTTTGATTCTACTTCATGTTCTGGCTTGGTGGGAGCCTAGCCATTTTGGATGTTCACCTTCTTAGACCTGGATGGAGGAGAGAAGACCCTGGACTTTCCACAGGGCAGGGAACCCTGACTGCTCTTCGGACTGGAGAGGGAGGGGAAGAGGAGTGGGGGGAGGGGGAGAGGGGCGGGAGGAGGGGGAGGGAAATGGGAGGCTGGAAGCAGGAATTTTTTTTTTCAATAAAAAAATGAATAAAACACTATAAAAAAGGTAAAGTCTTTAAAGAGATAGTCATAGATTAAAAGAAGTAAAGAAAAATAAGACACGTAAAAATGGAAAATTCAAAGATATTCTGGATTCTGTATATTATTATGTTTTCTTTGAATTTTTTGACTATGAAGGAGCTAAGTACAGAGAGATATTTCATTGTATGAGCTGCTAAGCTAAACCAGCATGTATATTATAAAGGTATCTTGACTTCAGAATTTGGGTCTAAGGATATGGTGCTTTGGAAAAGAGGTTTTTCTTTTGTTTCTACAGAAGATGAGAACTTGTGGATTGCTTCTACAACAATATGGTTTCATGGACCAAGGCCTCCTGAAAGGTTGCCATGAAAATCCTTGAAAAACTACTTCACCCAACTGGTGATTGAGATGAACCTAGCACACGGGATACACCATGAAAGACCTGATTAACAGCACCCCCATACAACAGGAAGCAGTATGGACAAATCTACGCCCATATTCCCAATATTGTCTATAGATGTTTGCTTACATTTAAAGGGGGATATGATATAGATATGATTAATTTGCATTAGTATGAATCTTGGTTTATTGATACTAATTTAAGGTCAATTTTGTTATATGTCTATTTATGCTCTTGATTTAAGGTATTGTGATTATGTAGCTCATTTAAAAGTGTAATGTATAATTAAATATAGGTTAATAGAGTCATCTTTAATAGTGAGGCTTGTAGTCAGTTAGTGAGATTTTATATATGTATAGAGATATATTTTACTAAGATAGGCATTCTTCAAATCTTTCAGAAACCATCAGAATATGGCATTTAAAATGTTTTAATAACCTAGGACTTTTCATGACAGTGAGACACGTCTACTCCTGGCAGCACCAAGCTACTTCGAGAGGAAGATGGGCATCGAAGAGGCTTCTTAGCCATTTGGGCAAGAAACTGCTCTTGCCTGGACTGTTGCATAAACTGGACATGAAGAATCCGCAGAAAGAGGACTGCTGAACTTGTCTAAAGGTGAGATTATCCTTCAGGATCCCCACTTCATGAATGAGTCTGTGAGAAATTCTGCAGGATACAGAAGAAAATAACTGAACTGTCTTTGAAATTTCCTGCTTCATGGAAAACTCTGCTGGATACTATGGGTCTGTAGGCTGAAGATGGATGCCCCAATGCTACAGAAGAACTTTGGGTGACTGTCCAGGGAGCGAGATGTCTCTGTCAATTCTAAAATTTTGGAAGTTGCTTACAATGCACTTCCTGTTTACTTAAGTAATATTATATCCTTCTGGAGTCGTTGATGGAGTTGAAGAATAGATATTTGTTATTATTATAGTTTTCCTTAGTGATGATAAAAGATAAAGTAGATATGTATATATATATATAGTAACTGCAATTATTCTTGCTTGATAACTGTTTTGTTATATGTAATTTTTCTGTTAGAGCCATCGTTTTTGTTTAAACAGAAAAGAGGAAATGGTGTAGGAGGTCCTTCTGTTTATGTGTTGCTTTCATTGGTTAATAAAGAAACTGTTTTATCCAAAGGCAATCTTATAGTGAAAAGTCTCACATGATCCTGCTTTTCAAATCATAAACTGCAACTTATACTTCTTAAATACTACTAGAAGCATTTCTCCTACAGAAATGGTTTTGAAAACTCACTTTACTTATTTATAACTTCTTTGTGGGGGTAAGGGGTGAGGATGGGCAGAGCTCATCCTCAACTGCTACAACTGCAGCTTTCCCAGGCTGTTAATTCAGGCTATGTTACAAATTCTGGGTATAGATTCTCAACAGAGGAATCACAAATGGCTGAAAGGCATTTAAGGAATTGCTCAACATCCTTAGTCATCATAGAAATGCAAATCAAAACAACTCTGATATTCCACCTTGGCTGAGATCAAAAACATTGATAACAGAACACTCCTCCATTGCTGGTGGGAGTGCAAACTTGTAATGCTGCTTGGAAAATCAGTAGTATGGAGATTTCTCAAAAAATGAGGAAACAATCTACCTCAATATCTAGCAATAACACTCCTGGGACATGTTCACAGCAGCATTGTTTGTCACAGCCAGAACCCGGAAACAACCTAGATGCCTCTCAACTGAAGAATGGATAAAGAAAATGTGGTACATTTACACAATGGAGTACTACATAGCAGTTAAAAATAATGACATCTTGAAATTTGTCGGCAAATGGATGGGTCTAGAAAACATCGTATTGCATGAGGTAACCCAGACCCAGGATGACAAATATATGTACTCACTCATAAGTGGTTTTTAGACATAAAGCTAAGAAAAACCAGCCTACAGTCCACAATCCCAGAGAACCTAGACAACAAAGAGGATCCTAAGAGAGAATCTATATAGGAAGGAGAAAAAGACAAGATCTCCAGAGTAAACTGGGAGTGTGGGGATTACAGGGAGGGGAAGAAGAGAAGAGGGGAGGAAGGTAGGGGAGTGGAAAAAATGTATAGCTCAATAAAAACAATTTAAAAAATTAAAATTCTGCAAATTTTTTCATAGAATTTAAAACCACTGAAACTACTTTTCACTATTATATTTCTATACTGTTGTCTAAGTAGGAGGACAGAATGACAAAGGATTTGGGTCCTGGATCTGTATCCCTCGGCTCAACTGTTTGCTCTCTTATAAAACAATGTTTTTCAATTGTTCTCTTTCCACTTCTCCCCTAACAAGGAAGGAAGATGAAAGAGGAAGAAGAAATGGGACAAGATAAAGGAAAACAGAACCCAAACATTTTATAGCAAAACAGTTATTTCCTGACAAACAGGATTCACTGAATAACCTGAAATTTTCATGTAGTAGTGTTATTTTCTCTTCTATTTTAAAAGTTCTATTTTCCAAAAATACTTTTTAAAAAATCTAGATCAAATTAAAATATACTCTTTAATAATCTATTAGTTAAAAAAAATCTATTAGTTAAAGTTTACTACATGGATACACTAGAACATACACTGATAAACTTATCAATCCATCAGCTCCTGGGAAGAAATCTATACAAAAGATAAAACCTCTGGATCAAAACACATATCACAACAGCATTCTTCTTTAATTAACCAGAAAATATCAACTATAATAAAGTCAAAATATTTCCAGTAATTTTAACACCACATAAATCTTTGCATATCCACTACAAAAATGGAAAATACTGTTTATAATCAATCTAAGTCATTTACAATATAATTAATAAGCTACTAAAAAAAATCAACCTTCTTCATCAGCCCACTTCACTACCTATTCAGGCAGACTGGTGAAAATATTTAATGTCACAATTCTATATGTACAAGCAGCCATAGCAACCAATGGTTACACTCAATAATTCTAGAAGAAATACACTAAACAGAAGTTGTTAATATGATTTTAAGTATTGTCATCATTTGTAACAAACTAATCTGAACATATGTACCAAAAGGTATTTAATACTTACTTTCAGCATTGGACAAAGTGCAGGGATTACAGTCAACCAAAGCTAACTGAAAATGCTGCAAACAAGAGGAAAGTAAGAAAGTCAATGCATTAAAAAATTTAGTCATATGAATGGATCTTAAAATATTTTTCAGGTATGTCAGATCTAATAAAAATGTGGAATTATGTTCCACAAATGGAATATACTAACAAGTGAATGAGAATTACTTTGGATATTCACTCCTCAAAACTGAGATATATTTACTGTTGGGTTATTGCCTTAAAGCAGGTGAGTAGAGAATTTGAAGAACCAATCTTGTCAGGAGCTGTTTCCCTCCTAGAAATCATTACAGGAACCATCACCCTGGGGAGTCTGCAGAGAACCCCACACCTATAATTGTGTTGAGAGTCGTTCTATTGACAGAACCTGCCCCACACCCAATTAAGCTGTTAATGGAGAGTTTTCTGTTAGAGGAACCTGCCTCACATTCCAGCTATCCAGGGAACTAGGTGTGGCAACTCGTGACTTCTTGGCCTACCTGACCAAACTTAACCTCCTGGCCTATGTGACCTGGACCACGCAGCAAGATCCCGGGCCCTGCCCCCCAAGCCCTCATCCAGGGGCTATATAAGCAGCAACCAGGACTCTAATAAACGGAGGCTGTGACAAACTTAGCATGGCCTTCTCCTTATTTCCTAGCCCATTCTCTTCCAGATAGCACCCCTCCTTGACCCTGGAGTAACTGATTGCAGGGTGCGTTACAAACCCCTAGACTGAGTAACCCACCCAATGCAATAGACACAATCTTATCAAATTATTTTATGTATCTCCTTATTTATGAAAAAGCTTTAGATTTTAAGTAAATAGAAGTGTTATAAAATAATTTAAATATAATGAATCTTTTTATTAATTTATTTTTTGGGAAAATCCTGGGATCAAACCTAAGGTCTCCTCAGTGCCAGGCAAGCACCCAATTTACTGACTTCCATGTCCAGCTCTGTACCATCATTTTTAAGAATATTAAGTCAAAGTCCAATAGTAGTGTCCAAACACTTTTTATCTCAAAGTGAAACTTAAACTTTTGAAAGCAGAAATTTCATTATAAAAACTACTATGAAAGGTAAAACTATCTGCTTTCACTAATTCTTCAATAACCATTATACTTAAGTACCTTATACTTAGCCTGCATTTATCTTTAAAATACAATTTTCTTTTTAGAATGTATATATTCAATTTGCTTAATTTCGTATGCAATATTTACTATAAGCATACATAAAAATACATGTTAACATCAGCATTTAACGAAAATTTTTTAAAATGCAAAAACACTTAGTGATATACCTAGTTTAGCAACAATAAATTGAACATACAAACAAGTTTTTAAAAGTAACCAAGCATTATATACTTGATATAAATTTTAAGTTAAATAAGCAAGATAATAAAATGTCTTTAATGCTCTGAAAAAAAAATTGCACAAATATATACATATTCTAATTTTTCAGGCTGCCACAAAACTTTTGAAAGTAATAAACAATCAATGTAAAATTGTGTAAGAAATCAACTTTAATAAATTTATTTCTACTTATACTTGAACCACCTAAAAATAATTGACATTCAAGGTGGCAATTTCTAGATATAAGCCCTAAGAGATCTAACTTTCATCAAAAGAAATACTATCATTAAATTAAGTATGGTATTTTAGTATTTTAACATGAAAGCAAAAATACTGCACTTGAATTTGAATCTTCCTGTAGTAAGAATAAACTGTCAGTTACCCACCACTATATGGAAAAGAAATCTAGAAAAGTAGCATTTAATAAGAAAAGAGTAGCTTTATATGTGCAATCACAAATGTCTGTTACATATATGCAAAAATCAAGCTAGCCTCTGTATTTGTAGCTTTCTTAAACCTTAAGGCTTAAAGTAACTACTGAATAGCTAAACTAAAATAGAGCTAAAAACACTAAATATTAATGCTTAATCAACTTAACAAATATTTATTGAAAGCCTCCAATGCCCTAAGAATATAAACACACTATGAACACAATGGTCAACAAAATAAAGGTTAAAAATTATGTGCCATACTTGACTGAACTTAAAAAAAAAAGAAAAGAAAAAAAAAGTCTCAACATCTGCTACTTCAAAGATTGTTTGCCCCTTCCTTTGGTCTACTAAACAGATACTGAGTCTTCTAACATCCCTTTAGTGTGCCACCATAGCAATAGAAAACAGCCCATTTTAAAATACATGAGTAGCATGAGAGTAAAACAGGCTTTCCTCTAGACAGAAAGAAAAGCAGAGCAATAACACTTTCAGTCTGTATTATATTTCTAAGTCTCATCTAGCCTGTAAATAGAAATTCACATTTGACAGAAGACAGTCCTTTCCTCTGAGTCAACAAAGGCAACAACTGAACTAAAAGGAAATAGCCTTGAAGAGGATGGTCTAAGTTTTATTGATTTCACTAAAATGCTGAAAGAAAGATCATTTATCAGCATTCAAGATCCTGCATAGAAACCTGGTATGAATCATTCGGGTCACATATTCATATAATTATAAGTATTAAAAGCAGCAATCAAATCACTAGTACATTGGTTCAAACCTACAAACATTTCCAAAGAGAAAAAAATGGAGGAAAATTACTGAGCAACCATGCATTAGAAAATGGAAGATCCTACAAAATAATTACTGTTTATATTAAATTTATTGATAAGGAGCTGGAGAAATGTTTTAGCAGTTAAAGAGTACTTGCAGCTCTTCAAGAGGGCCTAGATTCAGTTGCCAGTACCTACATAATTGTGGTTCACAAGCATCTGTGATTCCAGTTTCAGGACATCCAAAGCAATCTTCTGGCCCTTCTCAGGCACTGCACACATGTAGTACACACACATATTTACAAACAAAATACTCATATACAAAATAATACAGATAAAAAAATTTTTAAAGGCATACAAAATCATCCCACATAAAGGAAAGGACTGACACAGCTTTCGGTGTATTAAAGGAATACAAGGAGCTTAGCAGTACGGATAACATGATTTTATAGCTTTATATCCAATATTGGAACATAATATATGTACATGATACACACACATATACCTATGAACATATGAACCATAGACACTACTGGGAAACAGTTGTACCTCAAAACAAAATACTGCAGTGCTAAAACTGACTTTGGTTGTATAGAATAGCCATTATTAAAGAGGCGTCTGCAGGCAAAAAAACTATATAAACACAAAGGATGAATGTTGTCAACAACATTCTAAGCAAAAAGATTTGCATAAGATATGCCTTTAATATTAAAGTGATTTTCTTTTCTCCTCACAATTTTATGTAGTTTGAAGTATTGCAGATTCTGTTGGCATTTATGAGTACCTGTGCCTGGTACCTACAGAGGACAGAAGAGGGCATCAAATCCTCGGGGGGAGGGGGGGTAAGCGAAGATGATTGAAATCATAGACAGTTGTGAGCTACCATGTGGATGCTAGGAATTGAACCTGAGTCCAGTGGAAAAGCTGGCAGTGTTCTTAACTGCTGAGTCCTTAATATCTTTATAACCAACATCAACTTTGGTTTTAAAAGACCTTGACTTATTCAGCATTCCACAATTTTGTTACAAACATGCCATTTGTTCTATATAGCCTGGAACTTGATTCTTGATTTCTAATTAAAGGATGAAATTTATATCTATACAATGTAAAATGAATTAAAATTTCTCTTTGAAGTGCTTCATTCCTAGCTTTAGAGTCTGTCTATTCATAATCCTATGAACAAGGAATGAATTATTCCAATTTACTTGAAAATTATTAATTTAAAGCAATATTTGGTTTCTGAGTTCAATTCAAGATGTTTTGATGAAATAAGAGTTAGAGGTACCACTATTCAAGCCAGAAAATAATCTACATATGGTTCTAATACACCACTAGTAGTGTTAAATGTCACTGTTCTGAGGGTTTTTATGCTGTGTGCTTGTCCCTAGAAACCAATATTTCAGAATATATAAACAAGATGAGTCCATAGCCAAAACTTTTATCTGTGTTGAGAGATACAGTCTTTTAAGAGTTACATGTTAGTGCTGGGAGAGGTAGCACATATCTTTAATCCGAGCACTTGTGTGAGTTCGAGGCCAGCCTGGTCTTACAGATAGAGTTGCAGGACAGCCAAGGCTACACAAAGAAACCCTAGGGGAGGAAGGAGTTTATTACATGTTAATAACAGGTTTTATCAGTTTTTTACTGTATACCAGGAACTTCCCTGTGACTACAGTACTAACTACAATGCTCACTAAAGTTAGTGTGCTACAAAATTTATGTTTTATTTCAATTTTAACTTACTGAGGAAATACAGAGAACAGACCATAACAAGGCCTTGTATTGCCCCCTCCACAAGACAACTAAAATAAGAAAAGAAATACTTCAGGCTAAAGAACTTACATTATTTTTGTCGGACCCTTAAACTTTTCTATTACCCAAGAGAAGAAAAGGTATGCCAGAAACTGCTTCAAATCAAAGGAAACGTTTTCTCTTCTCATCATTATAGTCTTCTAAAAGTATAATTTAAAATTAAAAAAAGGATCTAAAACAAATTAGAGAAATGTAGGATAAAAGGATTTGGTTGTAGAAGGGCAATGAAACATTCTTGACTAAACTGACCTAATGTCTTCTCAAACTTAGCTCATTTGAGTCTTTTTAAATACAAAGCTGTTGTTGTGACTGTTCCTAGGAGAAACTATTGCACATTAATGACTTATTAATAGCTACTAGATTCTGACTCTATTCACCGAAGGGGGAGGGGTCCTTCTTTGAAATTATGCCAGTCTGATCTCTTAAAAGTTTCTCTTGAAAAGAAAAGAAAGACAAAACATTTATTTATACAATTGATATTGAAATCTTATTTCTAGTTATTCTTCCTGGCTCTGGCCTACACAATCTGATATCCCTTCGTTAACTCCAACTCATCAAGTTTCACCTACCAAATTCAAAACTTACTCTTACGTTTTTCTTTAATCCCTCCCTCCCTCCCTCCCTCCCTCCCTCCCTCCCTCCCTCCCTCCCTCGGTCCTTCTTTCCTTTTTACTGTTCAAGACAGGGTGCCTTTGTGTACCTTTGGTTATCCTGGAACTTGCTCTGTAGACCAGGATGGCCTTGAACTCAACAAGTTTCACCCGCCTCTGCCTCCCAAATGTTGAGATTAAAGGTGTGCACCACTTTATCACTTATTTTGGTCCACAAACTAATTGTAGTAGTTTGATTATAAAATGTGTTTTAATACTTGACCCTGAGCAGGAGACACTATTTGCGAAAACTATGAAACCTTTATTAAGGTAGAGTTTCTGTATCCTGTCTACTCTCTGCCACCTCAAGTTTCTGTCCCATCTTCTATGCTATGATGGACTGCACCAACTCAACTATAAACCAAACTAAGCCTTTCTTCCCTTGAATAGCTACTTGTCAGATATTTGATCACAATTTCAAGATAAGTAACTAATCAAAATAATTAACAAGAAATCTCTTCCTATATCAAGTCAGTAGTTAGCAATCTCCTTAAATTCTGTAGCCTGAATTTGTGGCCCCATCCATTCATCTCTAAGAACTCATTTGTCCTTCTATTCTTACTCAGGTTTTACTCATGTAACCATTCCATTTATTCTCCCAGATCTTCACTGTTACTTGTATTTTGTAATGTAGAGGAGACTCTAATAGCTGAGCAGTTAGTGCTTACCTTCAATCCCAGCACTTGGGAGGCAGAGGCAGGCAGATCTTTGAGTCTGAGGCTAGCCTAGTCTACAGACTGAGTTCCAGGACAACACAAAGAAACCCTGTCTCAAAACACCAAAAAGTAAAATATAATAACAACAACAACAACAACAACAACAACAACAATAATAATAATAATAATAATAAACTAGACCCAGTATGTGTTAGATATGAACAGATAATGACCAGAATAGGGCAACCGAATATCCAAGTTCTTTCCACTGAGTGAATAACTTGAGCTACTCAAAATAAAGCTGATATGCACATAATTTGTAATGGAACATGTTATTTTGGAACATAACCTTCCTTAAAGTGAAATTAAATATACTGATTTGTTGTCTGAGTTTACTGTCCTGCCTGGTTCCCGCAATCATTAAGTCCCAAAGAAATCACACAGAGGTCTACATTAATCATAAACTGATTGGTCCATTAGCTCAGGCTTCTTATTAACTCGTATCACTTATTATTAGCCCATTATTCTTATCTTTGCTAGCCACGTGGCTCGGTACCTTATTCAGTGAGGCAGTCACATCTTGCTTATTCTTTGGCTGGGCCAAAACTGCAGAGGAATGGACTTTCCTTCTTCCCAGAATTCTCTTTGACCTGCCTCTACTTTCTCTCTGGTTGTCCCACCTCTACTTCCTGCATGGCTACTGGCCAATCAGCGTTTGTTTAAAATATAATTGACAGATTAAGGACAACTGTCCCATACAACTGATTGTTTCACAAAGTTGCAGTTTAACACCAAATTTAACTACAAACTTAAGCCATAATTTTTTTAAATTTATTTATTTAATAAAGATTTCTGTCTCTTCCCTGCCACAGCCTCCCATTTCCCTCCCCCTCCCCCAATCAACTCCCCTTCTCTCATC
>NW_026068001.1:3139776-3232777 GCF_014885135.2 Alexandromys fortis
TGGAGGTGGGTGGTCCTTGGACGTCCCACAGGGCAGGGAACCCTGATTGCTCTTTGGGCTGAAGAGGGAGGGGGACTTGATTGGGGGAAGGGGAAGAAAATGGGAGGCGGTGGCGGGGAAGAGACAGAAACCTTTAATAAATAAATAAATTAAAAAAAAGAATCAATAGTATTTCTGAAGGAAGAAATATACAATGCAACTGTAAGTAGAAAAAAAATACTAAAATTTCTACCAGAATATTACTCTAATGGCTTTTAATGTATGCTTAAACACACAAAAGAAACAAGTATTAAGATTCATCTCTTAAGGCTTATTATGCTGTAATGAAGACAAACTTTATTTGTAAATTATCTGGACTTAGTGGAATTATTACCAATAATAGACACACTCGAGTATGAAGTTCATTAAAGAAAAAGTTTAAAAATACAGAACATGCCTTCCTCACTGTGTTTGTTACAATCAATTCAAACAATTAAGTACAGACAGCTTCTATGACATCAATACTATGTCAATCCTTTAGAGAAGAATTTCTTCTCTTAGTACCTTGCTATAGGCCAAATTCAACACTAAATCTTAAGTTTTAAAGCTTTCAACAAATCTTTCTAAACTACTGGAGAACATGAGGATCATTACAATCACCTTTTAAAAAGGTAAATCCTATGGGTGAGATATTCTCTCTCAATCCATTCCAAGACTAGGATCTTTAAAATGGCAGAAGACATAAGATTATGAAAGAAAGAGAACATATCAGATATGCAAAAGGAATAGTAACTGTCACTGTTTCCAGACAACTGAAATGTAAGGTCAAACTATCAATAAAAAAACAGATATTTCAAAATGTAATAGTATGGATGAAATTAATATCTAATATTCAAATTCCTAGGGCGCATTTCTTCAGTTTAGAATAGCTTAACTACATGAAACAAACTGTATATCTATAATAACAAAAAAGTGAAGCATTTCATAGATTCAAAGATGGTTTCTAAGAAGGAAGTAAATATCTTATCTTAGTTTATCATTTTTGGAGCTACTATGTCAGCATTTTAAACTGAGAATAAAATTTTTAAGTTTTGAACCAGGTATAGTGGTTCATACTTGTAGTCCCAGCACTCAGGCGTTGAGACAAGAGGACTGGAAATTCTAGGTCAGCCTAGTCTGTACATGGTAAGATCAAAGCTAACATGAGCTACATATCAAGATCATATTTTAAAAAGGATTACTATGTTTTATGTAGGATATAAGATTACATCAACATCAGTAAATGAAATAGTTTCAAGTAAGGTAAAAACAATGTGAAGTGCTATTCTCCTTAAATGTTGACTATAAGAAGGTAAAAGAATAAAGTGATGTACTAAGGCATTCAGCAAAAACAACTCAATATCCGTTTATTTTTAAATAACAACTAAACTTTTATCCTAATTGTTTTGAGTCTATACTATAAGTAGGTATTTTAACATTTTATAGCCTCTTCACTTCAATATCTAGCCATTTAGAAATACCAATACATAGTAAAGAGCCACATTTTCACTTAAAAAAAGGCATCATTTGAGTTAAACCCATTTATGTTCAACTGTCCTTTTTATTCTCATCTCATCCCTTTCATATGAACCCCTTCAATCACTTATCATCTTCAAACATCAAATTATAAAAAAAGTTAGCAACAATCTATAACTTTTGAGTAAAAAGAGAAAAAAAAGGTTGAGAGAGCCCTTTTAAAAAATGGCTGGAAATGGGGAAAAAAGAGGCAGAGGCAGGCAGTTACCTGTGAATTCAAGACCATCCTGGTCTACAGAGCTTCAGGACAGACAGGGATACACAAAGAAACCTTGTCTCAAAAATGTAAACAAAAAGAGTCAGTGAGATGGTTCAGTAGATAAAAGATCAATAGAGAACTTGACTTAAATCACTGAGAACCATGTGATAAAGGGGAGAATCAGCTACCACAAGTTGTTCTTTGACCCACAGGAACAGGAAAGATAAATTAGAAAGATAGACCAGACAGACAGATGATCAATCTGAATGTTCTTTTGGGCAGCAAGATTTATTTTCTTTTAAGTATGTGTGGGTGACCAAGTATCCACTGAGGACAGAAGAGGACAGTCCCTGGAAGATGGACTTACAGGCAACATAGGTGAGAGGACCTGAATTCAGGTCCTCTGGAAGGGTGGTAAGTGCTCCTAAGCACTAAGCCAACTTTCCAGCTAGCTCCAAAATGTAAAAGTTCTTAACTTGATATACTTTAATAATATTTAAATATACAAATAATAGAATTTCTTGATACATTAAACAGATGCACTGGCATTAACTGACTGAAGAACACGGAAATAATTTTAACAGTATACCAGGGTGTTGAAACTAGGGGCAATATAGAAACTATTCATCACAATTAGTGCACTTTTAGAAAAGTATACAAAAATAAGTAATTAGCATTAACAGCATTAAAAGGAAATTTAAAAAAAAACACACCCTAAATTTATTGATTTTTTTTTAAAAACAAGTATTATCTGATGCAAAAAAGAAATTTTTTAAAATGCCATATAGACTTATCACCCTAAAATGAAGTCTCATTCAGGTAATAGTAAACCAGTTTACAAATTGAGAAATGTGCCCAGGACAAACTAAACACATGGGATAATTTACTGGCTAATTTAATGGGAAAAAAAATAACACCATGATTGACAAATGAGATAATTAACTTTATATTTCTGTGGATAGGCAGACTGACAAAAACAAAACAAAACACACACAAACAAAATAAAACAAAATATATACACAACCAATGAAGGCACAGTAGTACACACAGATCACACATATCATAGGACTTAGGAGACAGAAAGATCAAGAATTCAAGGCTAGAGGCTGGAGAGATGGCTCAGTGATTAGGAGCACCAACTACTCTTTCAGAGGACTTAGGTTCAATTCCCTGCACCCATAGAGCAACTCACAAACTTCTGTAATTTTAGTTCCTCGGGCACCAGGTAAACAAGTAGTAAACAGATATACATTAAGACAAAATACCCATACACATAAAATAAATAAAATTTAATTAAAAAAATAGTTCAGGACTAACTTTTCCTAGGTTCATGGTTGGACTGGGTTGCATGAGATACTATCTCAAAACAACAACAAAACAAAACAATGGGGGAGGGGGACACACCACACCCAAATCAAAAACCAACTGTACTAAAAAGAACTAAAGAACTGAAGCTGGACATGAGAGCACACACCTGTGAACCCAGCAGTAGGGCTGAGACTAGACCAGCTCAGACTAATAAGGCGGTCCTATCTCACATTCCTTTATAGTTGGAAAAAAAAAAGGCTATAAGACACAGAATATGTATAGAAATATTTATCCATGTACATCTTTATAACACATATATTATACACATAATTATATAATATTCTATATTATGCAACATATATTTAGGTATACCTTCATAATTATTCTGGTTCAGTAGACAGAATCAAAAATTAGTAATTTTATTAAAGTTACAAAATTAGTTACAAGGTATGTGGCAGAATCAAATTTCAAAACCAAATTTGCTTGCTATGAGAGCTGTTACTATAGTACCCAAAATAGAATGAATCTGTTTTAGAGATGTATTTTGATAAAAATATTATGAAACACTGACTAAAATAAGGAGGCTCTGGATCCATTTCATGTATGGATAAAAGGAATCTAGTAAGAAAATAAATTATTTTTATATAAATACCCTTTTAAAAGTCTTATACTTATACTTATACAAGCAACATCTCTCTTCAGGAAAAAGTCAAGGAGATAAAGTAGAGAAGAACTGATCAGAAGCTAGACCTATAGCTCAGTAGTTAAGAGTGTTTGTTGCTCAATCATGAAGACGAGAGTTTAAATGTCAGCTCCCATGTCACAAGCAGGGTGTGATCTAAATGTCTGTAAGTTTATCTGTGAAGGGGACAGAGAAAGGAAAACTGCTGGGGCTTGAAGGCTTCCAGACTAGCTGAGAAACTGTGAGCTAGTTCTACAGTTTAGGAAGAAACCCTAATGAGAGAATGAAGAAGACATCCTCTTCTGGGTTCAAAGCATGCACACCTGCATATAAATACATATACTTCCACTTTTTTAAAAAAAAATCTGATCTGTAATGGAAGGAATATTCACAGTACCCTCATTACTAAAATATTCTTTTATTCGTTTCATCCCTTCAATATGTAGAAACAGTATATTTACAGACTTGAACCTTGCTCAAAGACTGAGTATAACTGTTCTAAGAATGACATCTCCTTTGATAAACAATTAGAAAAGACCATGTTTTATTTCATCTAATGAGATGAAAGATGAAATACTTCTGAAAAGATTAACATGAAGATAGGATCATTCTCCTGAATGAATGATGACCACTACCCATTGACATTACTAATAAATGACAGCACTATACTAGGCACAAAAACTACTACATGTGACTACATGTGACTCATCCACTAAAAAAAAAAAAAAAAAAAAAGTCAAAATAGAACTAAAAGGAATCATCTTTGATGAAACTTCGGGTCAATTTACTCAACTAATTCTAAAGGTTTGATTTCATACATGAGCTACTTAATTTAATTAAATTTACTTGTATTTATATATGCATACATGTGTGGAGGTCAGAAGACAACCTTCAGGAATCTGTTCTCTCTATCTACCATGTGGGTCCTCAGGAACTAACTCATCAGGCTCAATGAAAGAGATCTTTTCTCTGCTAACACTGCAGCCTAAAAGGCATCTATTCCAACATACTGTGCTATAATAAAGTCTGATGTGGTAGAAGAATCATCAGAGGTTCTCCCCTTATCCAGATGGAGGTAAAATATTTCCTTTAAAAAAAAAAAAAACAAAAAACTGGAAGTCGTCCAAGGGAGAAGTGAACATCCTTCTAATTTCTACCTCCATGCACTGCAAGCTAAACATTTACAATAATAAACAAAAATAGCTGCTCTTGGAACCAAAAAAATTGCTGAGATTCAAAAATTTCCATTTAATAGACAATGAATACATAATTTAGAGAAAAGGCTTTACAAAATAAGTATTAATGCAAAAAGAAAATCAAATCAATACCTCGATATTGTGAAAAAGAAAAATATCAAGAGTTCTTAAAATCACCTGTTTGTAGAAATCTATTAAATATCTGGATGTTATCAATTATTTTAAACAAATAACAACTCCCTCCCTAAAAAGAAGGCAGCCCTTACTTGGAGCATTCTTGGTAAGACAAACATGATCAAGATTTGTTAGTATTTTTTTACCTTAGCACTGAAAAACTATACATGAATATTTTGGTTGAGAAGCAGGAATGTTTCTTGTTAGATTTGAAATATCACACCTCCTGATTTAAAGGAACTTCCTAATATTGTTGCTTTCTTGAAAACAGAATTTTTTTTCAGACATTACTAAAGTTATCACTGTACTAACATTCAGGTATAGTTACATTCTGTAGTTTGGAACACATCTCATTACCACGCACAATGCATACCCGTAATAAAGTTTGTTAACTGCTATCAATCCTTCTACAATTAAGAGAGATGTTTATTTTGTGTAATAAAAGTTAGAAATCTTTGATAGCTAATGAAAACTGACTATCTAGAAGGAACTTTTAAAGTATATAAGATGACATTTCTAAATCTATTTTCTACTTCAAAACCAATGATTTATCATAGTTTATTTTAAAAAAATATTCCACTAAGCTGAGAAAAACTGTAAATTCTAGGTATTATACTCTGCACACTACTTAGAGTCATGCTGGGACCTATTCCTCTACTGCACTTACCTTCAATTATTGTGGTCTACATTTTTTACAATCTCTTTGTCTTAATGTTCTTGGTTGCATAACTCTTATCATTTTTCTTTATAAAAGCATGAAAGGTTGGAGGAAAAACAGTATTTGCACAGTTTTCTATAGTGGTATAGTATATGTGTTTTAATAATAAAGCTTGCCTGAAGATCAGAACACAAAGCCATACAGGCCAGGCAGTAGCTGCACACACCTTTAATCCCAGCAGCCACACTAGTCAGTCATACATGCCAGGCAGTGGTGGCGGCACACACCTTTAATCACAGCACCCACATTAGTTAGTAGTAGAGGCCAGGTGGTGGTGGTGGTACAACCTTTAATCCCAGCACTAGAGAGGAATATAAAATGGGAGGAAACAGTTCTCACACTCAAGTCTCAGTCTGAGGATTTGTGGAGGCAGGATCACCCATTTCAGTCTGAGGTAGAGGTTAAAAGCTGGCTGCTTTGTTTTTCTGATCTTCAGCTTGAACCTGATATCTGTTTCTGGGTTTTTATTATTCATGCTATGGTTTTCTACTTTAAAAATCTAGAACAATTAGGAACACTTAAAGATAGTTTAAAAACAAAACACTTCTTGGCAGTTCCTTACTAGTGAGCTCAAATTACAACCAAATATGAAGTCATTTTTTTTCTCCCTTCTCTACCCTTCCCACAACCTTTAGAATCATGATCAATATGCAACAAAATTCAGCAGTCATTAAGTTCATAAAACTGAAAGCTTGCCCCTAGGACATGTAATCTTTCCAAATTAAAAATTTTTGTCATGTAGGTTAAGTGTTATTTTCATGAAAGTCCTAGTAATGATGTCAAAGGCAGAAGAAACTCAATATAAAATGAAAATTGGGAGAAATACTGAATGTCCACTGGTAGGAAGATACTCAACCAACAACATATTATTTTTTCCCAACAATATTTATACTTATAAACCAGTAGTCCAAATGCCACGAAAATAGTTTTTATTATATAAATGCAAGACATCTCTTGCTAGCCGGGCGGTGGTGGCGCACGCCTTTAATCCCAGCACTCAGGAGGCAGAGGCAGGTGGATCTCTGTGAGTTCAAGACCAGCCTGGTCGACAGAGCTAGTTCCAGGACAGGCTCCAAAGCCACAGAGAAACCAAAAGACATGTCTTGCTGGTTGAAGTGGACAAATTTATATAAAGTTATGTAAAGAAAAATGGTTGATGGCTAGGTCACAGAAAAAACATTAAGTAGCCGTCTGTGGCCTCTATAATGGACAATCACTTCTTCAGGGAATTGCAGATGCCCCAAGATTCTTTTCTAACAGAGACCTTAACAAAACTTAATACAAAAGTTTAATTACGGTATGATAAATTACCAGGCAGCTCTCAGTATCAAAACACATTGTATTATGAAATCCAATTTTTCTTTCATTTCATAGTTGATGTACAGTTCCTTCATCTAAATAAATTTTCTTTGAACGTGCCAATGTAAGTTAACATTTCTCAATGCTCTAATATTTAACAATAACAGCAACAATCAGAGAAACACAACATTGTATCTTGAAAAAAAAAACCCAACAACCTACCTTTAAACTAGACTCATAGTCTGTGTTCACTTTGAACATAAGCCCAAGTCGTAAATGAATTTCCTTGGCTCGACAAAAGCTGGGATCAACATAAAGCACCTCCTGAAATGCTTTAATTGCCCTGAAAGAATATAGACATAAGATATCTTAACTTTTTACATGAGCATGTTTTTCTGCTTGGTAGTACAGTAAAACTCGTTTTATGCAAAACTATTTTTAAATATCTCAGGTTTATAAAAATAATATGTTATTAAAAACTAAACAGGAGTACCTAGCCCTTTTATACATTTAAATGTACATGGTCTAATTTCATATAAAATGGGAAAATTAAACTTATTCCAAATTATTCAAACAAACAATACTTCATGGTTTAATAAAATTCTGTGTAAATAAACAGTTTCACTGCTTCTGGAATTTTTTGGGAGAGGTAGAGAAGAATACACAAAAAGGTTTGACTTAAAAGAAGAGGGCAAAGTTTAGGGATTAATCATATTTCTAGTCTATTATATAAACTAAGTCTTCTTTTTAAAACTTTGTAGCTGCTTTCCATGTTTTGGCATGCAATCCAGTTGCATTTTATATTGCTTTAGTGAGGAGTCAAGTTTTCATTTCTGTATTAATATCCAACAACTCCCACATTATTTATAGAAAAGACCATCCTTACTTAAAAGCTCAACGGAAATGCTGACATTCACGTGCATCTGTTTCTAAGTTTGTATTCTAGTTAACTTTCCTTGGTCTATCAGTTTCTTTTCCTCAAATTCTCATTGTATAATTTCTTTTTTTTAAAAAAAAAAGTATGATTTCAAGCAGAACAAATCCAGGGAAGAGATTCTTCTTACTGAATAGACTTCTATTATGTCATTGCCTAACTTGATCATGTTAATTAATTACCACCTGCTCAAAAGGAGTATTCAAAATGCTTTGAATTTTAAAAGTTACAAATCTACTGGAATAGGGATGCAGTTCAGATGGCACAGTGCTTACTTAACATGCATGAAGCCCTATGTTTGATCCTCAGCACCTCATAAGTCCAGCATGGTGATTAATGGCTGTTTATCTTATACTCAGAAGGTAGAGAGAAAGACAATGAATCAGTCTAGGCTACTGAGACCCTTTCTCTAAAATGAAAATGTCACAAATGCAAGATCTCCTGAGAAAATTGGGAGCCATGGAAGTGGTAGGAGAACAAGGAAAGAGATATCTTGATTGAGGGAGCCATCATGGGGCTAGCAAGAAACCTACCAGGAATCCACCAGGATGATCCTAGCTAATATCCAAAGCAATTGTGGAGGGAGTGCCTGAACTGGCCCTTCCCTATAGTCAGATTGATGACTATACCTTCATCCAGCAGTTAATGGAATCAGATGCAGAGATCCACAGCGGAGCACTGGGCTAAGCTCCCAAAATTCAACTGAAGAGGAGGAGCAGTAATATAAACAAAAGGGTCAAGACCATGATGGGGATACTCACTGAAATAGCTCAACTGAGCTAATGGGACTCTGAACTGATAGTAGGGGAACCAGCATGGGACCAAACTAGACCACTCTAAATGTGGGTGATAGTTGAATGGCTGGGGCAGACTGTGGGGCCACTGACAGTGAGACCAGGATCTATCCCTACTGCTCATACCGGCTTTTTGGAACCTATTCCCTTTGAAGGGATACCTTATTCAGCCTAGATAAAGTGGGGAGGGCCTTGATCCTGCCTCAAAGCAATGTGCTAGACTTTGGTGACTCCCCATGGGAAGCCTTAGCCTCTAAGGAGTGGATAGGGGGGTGTGGTGGTGGGAGGGGGAGGGAGCTAGAACTGGGATGGTATATTAAATGAAAAAAGATAGTTTTCTTTTAAAAATTAACTAATTTAAAAAATGTCACAAATGTTAATATAATTACATAGCAGGAAAAAGTAAAATAAAATATCAAAATCTACTGAGTTATGGTAATATTTAAATCCTATTGATTTAAAACTTCTACTAAATGATGTATCATTCTACCAGTATCATATATTCTTTGTAAAGCTTTTTAAGAGCTAGCACTAGTCTTATAATCATTAAGCTGGCTATTATGAATCTTAGAATTTTCTGAAATAATCTAAATATATTTATACAAAAATATATCACAAAATACTTCATATGTCTTTAGTAATTTTAATGAATCACACCTTATCTAGTCTTTTTCTTTTAAAAAAGTGACTATTTATATACATGTTTATTTGCAATGTTAAAGACTTCTACTAGACAGTTTGTCAAGAGGAACAAACCTTTATACCTGTTTATGGCAGCATTTGACTTTCTTCCTGAAGAAATAGGTATTTATCTGATAGTTGATTTTAATAAGTGGGTGGGAAATGTGTTAAGAGAGGAGTCAAAGGGCTGACAGAAAATAATGGGGGGGGATTTAAAATCTTATTTAAAATGTGTCACTCAGTGCAAGCACAAGGAGAGAAGACAGTGCATGCCTGTGGGCAGAAGCGTCAAGAAGGTCAGAAAGAGAGACCAAGAGCTCAGTGGAAGAATATATGAGGCCCTAGGTTCAGATCTAGCAGCAGCCCTTTGCTCTCCACAAAAACAGGCCACTTACTAACAAATGATACCAATTTGAACACATACAGTATGCCTGAAAAACAGTACACAGAAAGGGTTCAGAAGCTTTTAGGGTAGTGGTAATATTTTACTTCTTCACCCAGATGACAGCTATACTAATGTTTATTTTTCACAATAGCATGTTATGATATGTATTTATTATTTAGACCACTTAAGGTATACTTGTACTAACAAAAACCATGACCTAGAAATAAAGATGTAACTGAGCTAGAAGAGTGCTTGCCTAGGTTTCAACCTCAGCACTAAACAAACCAGAGTTGCTGGAACAGGTTGACAATCTCAGCACTGAGGAAGTGGAGGCAGGGGGATTAGAAATTAGAGAGCATCCTGGCTACCTAGCCAGTGAGTTTAAGGCAAGCCTGGGATACATGAGACTGTCTCAAAAATATAGAAGTCATGATAAATGCTTCACAATGTCCTTAAGAGATGAGTCAGAAAAACTGCTAAGCAATGTGCACATGTGCCAATAAAAACCCCAGGCAGGTGTGAGCCATAGACAAGAAAGAAAAGTGGAAAGGCAGAAAAGAAGTTAGGAAAGAAAAAAGAAAGTTTATGAGGAAAAAAAGATAAGATTGCATGACATCAGTAAAACTCCATCTTCAAAAATATTTCCTGTTCTATCTCAATTAAAATTCTAGTTCTTCCCCAAATGTACTGTTTTGGGATGTGGACAAACATGGCTTTATGTTAATATAATCTCTGATTAGGCAATCAGTCTAGATTCAGAAACACTAAAAACACATTAGGCTCAGTCTATGTTCACTCTTTAAAGTCTAAAAGTGTCAAGGCAGACACACATGCACAAATGCACAAACAGCAATATATATCCTAATCATCAAGTTCTCCTTGATGCTATGTTATAAACAATCCTCAGCATTTCATTATTAGAACATTTAAAAAACCCTTAAAGATATTTTTCCTGGGGGGGGTAAGGGGGCTGGAAAAATAGCTCAGCGGTTCAGAGTACTGACTGCTTTTTTTTTTAATTGAAAAAAATTTCCGCCTCCGCCCCCCCTCCCATTTCCCTCCTCCTCCCTTCACTCCTCTCCCCTCCCCCCACTCCTCTCCCCTGCTTTTCCAGAGGATCCAGGTTCAAATTACAGCCCCCACATGGCAGCTCACAACTGTCCATAACTCCAAGATCTGACACCCTCATACAGTGTGTGTGTGTGTGTGTGTGTGTGTGTGTGTGTGTGAGAGAGAGAGAGAGAGACAGACAGACAGACAGACAGATAGACAGACAGACAGAGGGGGAGAGAGAGATTGATTTTGTGTGTGCATGATAAGTTTGTGTTACATTTAACATTGTGGGCAGTTGCCAGTTAGTTTCAATCTCAGCTGGTTGTTGGCTGTTCTTCCTCAGCCCATCTCAAAATTTTCTTTTTGCAAATACTGGTACTCTTGTCTTCACTACTTCTGTTTTATACCTATGGTATACTGTTTCTACTTTTTCTAAGCTTGTTCCTTCAGGTCTTCATTCTTTTCTTCTTCTCTAAACCATCATCAACAAGAACAAATCAACTTAACATGTTAACTGATGCCATCACTTGAATACAATCAATACAGTTATTTGTTGAGAAGGAAGAACTCTACAGGCTCTTTACTAACCAAGATCACCTAACAGACAATACATTTATTCACATATCTAAGTTTGACTTTCTGCCTAAACTTTTGCTGGTTTTTCTCTTGTGTGACACTTGGGCATTACACATCCCAGGAAAACAGAAGGTGGGAAGAGAGAATGCCGCTAAAGATTACATTCAAATTTTGGTTATTATCTTACTGTATATTCCTCTCTCTCCGAAATACATGGAGACTGAATATAGTCTCTGCAACACAAACTAGATGGTATCACTATTAAATATTTTATCCTGATAGAATTTTAAAGCAATTTAATTTAATCTTAAATGGCTACTAAAAAAACTGTACAAAATACTTTGATAACACAATGCCTAGAAAAATTCAGTTTTCAAATAGGCAAAGCATACATTTGACTGGAAAAAAAATTTAAGGAACATATAGCTGTGCCTAGTACTATTGCTAATTTTTTTAATAACCTAGAAGCAAGTTTTTATATCACCAGATTATTTCTATTGATTTTTTGGGGGCTAAAGAATTGTTTCATTTAATCATAAGTTTAAAAAGAAAATTATATAAATCTAAATCCCCAATAGCACTAATTCCACAAAAACACACATGTGCTAAATATACTTTAAAAGAATGGTCACTTTTTAAACAGATTTCTAGAAAAATCATACTACAAAGAGAGGAGGGGGAGGGGGGAAGAGAGAAAGAGAGACACAATCATTTAGATCTATAGCAAACAATTCTAACAGAATGTCCCTTCCACATTTTTGGCATATTTGTAAAGAGAAATAACAAAACCTGAAGTGTCTAGGGATAATTATGCTATTTTCAGAGTGTTTCCTCAAAAACAAAGGGGAAATGAAGAAATTACATAATTTTTCATACAAATTAAATAATAGTCTACCTCTAAGTTAGTAGTAAAATACACATATACAATATATATGTACTCCCATACATATACATTCAGAAATTTACAGGCTCTTTTTAAGAGAAAATTAGAAAGAATTGATGAATTAACCAAAGAGACAGGTGGGTAAGATTTTCGAAGAAAAAAAAAAAAAGCTTCTGGTCTCTTTAGGGAATGCTAATGTAGTGTGATTAGCACAAAAAATAAACTTGGCTACAAGGATCATTTGAGGTAGAATTAGAAGAGGCAGGAAATGTGAGGCTTAGAAAAAGCACATTGCAGGTGCCTGTGCTGACATTTGCTAGTGAATCACCTCCCTCCTCTCTCTAGCCCTCTTTAGAAAATCTTCAATCACCATTACAATAAGTAGGGCACATTTTCCCCTCCTGTACTGCAAAATTTAAATATTTAGCCCCTAATTCCCCTGACGTTTAACTAATCAAAACCCTTACAAATTCTCTCTGGTCATCTTTGTCTCACTAGTAAACTATATATTGTCAGAACTGCCTTAAATGTTCAAGTTTTGTTTCCCCAAAAGAGATTATTTAATAAACTCAGTATGTTAACATCAACTATTTATTGATAATAAAATTTCAAACTAAAAGCATGTTTGTTTAATAGCTCAAAAATAACCAATAAATGGAGGTTTTGATCAGACTCAATGCCAGACAAGCCTTGGGAACAATGGTATCAAAGCTGTATTAGGTTTATTTTTTCCCCTAATTTCTTACATCTTATCAGAATGCTTTAAAATCGTCACTAAAACCACCCATCTTTTCCCCTACTACATTCAGTGAAATGACCATACAGGAGAGCAGAAATTCTTTCTCCCTTAAGAGCGCACAGTACTGACTGCTGTAGAAATGAATCCTAAAAAGCTGTACAAATAATATGTTAACATCTGTTCTTTAAAGCTCATCTCCACCTTCTCAATTAATCCCTTTTGATAACCTATCATAGTTGCCAATTACATTTGGAAACCTAAATTTCAAAATCTATGCATGTAGCACGGAACTATGTATCGCTTACATTTGCCATAGTGAGGCAACACTGATATTGATCAATGGAAAGTATACTAACAGAAAATGCCAGAGATAGGTGATAAAGATATACATATCTTAGATATGCATTTAAGGATATGGCTAAAACCTGTACTGAAAAGAAAAGTTTCTATTTCTTTAATTATACTTTCAAGAGTTAATTTTCCTCATCTTTTTCTGCCCATCTAAATTTCCCTTTTCTCTTTATACTCTCACATGAGGATAATAGGTAGCCTATGAAGACATCTTTATTTCAAAGTAACCCTAGCAATTGACCACTTTCATGCACACAAGCATGTACAAATAAAAGAACTCCTTTAAGAGACCATTGCACATAATCATGAGTTTCCATGTCTTTATTTTCCAATCTGGACATCTCACCTTAAACTCCTAGATTTCTGAGTATTAATAATAATAGAGCTGAAAAGTCAGAATTCAAATGAGGATCTAACAATTGCTCTAATGTATTAGTAACCAACTATGAGCTCCTCTGCCTAAGAAGAGGCTGTTACTAAAACTAGAGAAGTTAATGAATGTAATTAAATGAAACAGACCCACCAAAAACAAAATTCCCACCAAAAAAATGAAGAGCCTAATCTGTCAAGAAACAGGTTAACAGTAAAAACATAGTTAATAAAGTAATAATATATTAGTATCACCAACCTAAAACACGCATGTTGGTTAGACGCATTGTAAGATACTCTGTCTCATCAAATGCCAAGAGGCATCATTACCAAATACAAACCTTATTTAAATTCTACCTGTACAAAAATTACAATATTCTGAGACATTTCTTTGTATAGATAATTAAAAGAAAAAAAAACTTTTCTAACACTTCAACAAATTTCAAAGAATTTGGTGTTCAACCAGAAGTTCCTAATAGCAGTCAATATTTATCATGAAACATGTAACAGAGCATAAAGTAATTCAATCTAAATAAATTACTGTTAAATCAGTCTGTACTCTGAAACTCTCATCAAGCACTATTGTGTGCTTTTCTGTTTGCAATTGTTCAAGCAATACCAAAACAAGCTAAAGTAGAAACATGAGATGTAGACTTGGGAGAGAGAAGGGTGTTGACCAGCAAGCAAGTAAAAACACATCACCAGGGAGACTTTATGGACAAAGGTTTAAGGTGTATTATTCACGAAGTAGCCGAAGACTGAAATTTAAGACATAAGAAAATGGTGGTGGACTAAGAATAGATCAACAGAAGGCACTTATTTAAACATTGCCTTGTCCCCTTTATCACTCAGTTTCATTTCTGACATCAACTGAATAATGTAGAAATCATATATTATGAATCAAAACTAGCATGGTCATGACTTATTAAGTAATAACAACTTCATTACTAATTTTGTTCTTACCTTCAATGAAGAGATAAGCTCTGAGTTAACCATAGGTTTGTGACATAAAAATATCCATTCTTAAACTGGAGAGTTCCTTGCTTTTTTCTTACATTATTTCCAATGAACCATAAAGATTTACCAATGTGCCCAAGAGAACCACTACAAATATGAACCAAAAAACACAGATGCCTATTCGCATCTGTGATGTCACCAGAGTCTGAGATAGGAAGACTGCCATAAATTTAAAGACACAAAGTGATACTTTAAAAAAAAAAAAAAAAAAAAAAAAGAAGAGGAGGAGGAGGAGGAGGAGGAGGAGGAGGAAGAGAGAAAAGAAAGGCTAGATGTAGAGGTACACGCCTCTCAACTGAGGCAGAGGCAGAGAGGCAGAGGCAAAAGGAGATCACTATGAGTTCCAGGCCAGCCAAGACTGAACAGTTAGTCATACCTAGTAATCTTAAAACTTACAGGCACAGTATAATAGGAAAAAAAAAATCTATGCTTGAAGAATCTGTATATAAACCTTGCTTCTGTGACCAACCAAACAACTATGTAATACCAAGTTAAATACACACATAGCCTTTCCCCCACCTACAAAATTAAGAAGGAAAGCATAAATCACCTCTAAGACTATTTGTTAGTTTTCAAAATTTAGAATTTTTTACACCATGATAGGGTGTTTTAGAAAATTACAAGACTTAAAATTCTTTGGTTTCAAATATGATGCAATGGACACTAACGTTGTGGTAGTTTGGATGATAAAGGCTTCCATAGTTTCATATATTTGAATGCTTGGTCCCCAATTGGAGGAACTATTTAAGAATGGTTAGGAGGTAAGGCCTTGCGAGGGGATGAGGGGTGGAGGTGTCACCTGTTTTTGAGACTTCAAAATCCATTCCTAGTTCTCTCTTCCTCCCATTTGTGGATCAGGATGAATGTTTTTGGAAACTGCTCCAATACCATACCTGTCTGCTTGCTGCCACTTTCTCGACCATGATGGTCATGGATTCTAACCCTCTGAAACTTTAGCCCAATAAACTCTTCTATAAATTGCCTTGGTCATGCTGTCTTATACAGCAATAAAAAAGCAACAAAGAGAGAAGTTTAATTTAGGATTGCTGGATTGCCGTAAAGGAAGGAGTAACTTAAAAAAAATCTCAACCCTGGTATGGTGATTTATGTCTGTTATCCCAGCACTGGGAAGAAAGAGATGGAGGATCACCTTGAGTGATCTAAGCACTGTCTACTTAGTAAACATTCTGGGCTAGCCAGGGCTACATAGTAAGTCACTGAGTTGCTTTTCCCCCCACTTATTCTTTTTTTGGGGGGGGGTATATGGAGAAAGGGCTAAAGAGAAATGGTGTGATTGTTTTAATTTCAAAAAGTTAAAAATAAATGTTTAAAAAAGGTGATGTTTTATAAAGATAATCATAGCTTTATAAAGTTGACAAAGCAAAGCCATGTTCTTCTGGATGCTTAAAATATTAGAGCACAAAGGTATACCCTTAACATGTGATATTTCCTTAAAGGATCAAAAGCCAACCAAAAAAAAACTAAAAGCTAAGACAGAAGAAAATTAACAAATGTCACCCATGTCTAAAGTTTCCTTTTTAAGAAAGATGGAGGATATCATTGTCAATTCATGCAAAACTTCAATAAAAATATAAGTATACACATGAGTATATGACAGAATTGTAATCTTTGGCCAATAAAAGCAATCCCCTTCCTAAGGATTTCAACCATACCCACTTAGCTTAAAAAACTAGCACACAGAAGAAACTAGAACGAAAATCAGAAACACTTTAAATTGAAAATACCCACACAGGGCTTTATAGTTTAGAAAACATGCAATTCTTGGGTGACCTTCAAAATTTTCTAAAAGGCAAATGATTATACAGTAGTTTGATTGTTTCTGAAGTTAAGAGTATGAATCTCTCTACTCAAATTCTATATTCTTTCCATTAGAGCACACTTCTGTCTTGTCTGATAAAAAAGCAGTGGCAGAAAGAGGGTCACAGTAGCAGGGTCCTACATTTGACAGTCTATTCAAACTTAGGTGCTACTATTGTAACTTTATATTTTATAAGAGAGACAGAACAAACTTTTAATCTGGTACTGTTACTAAAAGTTGCAGTATGCTACCCAGTGTATGACTAACTTTCCAAAGTCAAAGAAAGTCAAAAAATAAAATAAAAATAAAATACTAGCCATCATGGATATTTCTCCTGCAGATCTTGGGATCTAAGTTTAATCATATTCATTCTCCAGTTCAAATAACCTAGGGGTCACCAGTCAACAATGAGTAATGGAGAAACTGAAAATTTTTCTTTTATATAACCCTCTTTGACTATGATCTTATAGCATAAATAGTTAAAAACACAAACAATTCTAAATAAACTAAGGTAGGTCAATACTTCTGAAGAAACAATCTAATTATCTCAGGAGATGACTGAAAACAGAAGAAAAGATTTACTAACAGCAACATTCTATTTAATACACTCTCAAACCAGAAAATATAAATAAAACAAGCTATTTATTGGAAACAACTGGAGTCAATTTTCTATATGACATGTTAACTTACCACTGAAATGCATTGTAATGGAAGTAGACCAAACCAAGACCGTATAAAAATGCAGCATTCTATAAAGAAAGGAAAAAGAGACTTTTAAGGCAAATAGTTATATGAAATGTCTATTATACTGTTGGGGCAAAACATGGTATTCACAATGTTTTAAGCTCTTAAAATTCTTATGCTATGAAACAATATATTTACAATATATTTTTCAAACACTAAAATGACAATTATAGCCGGGCGGTGGTGGCGCACACCTTTAATCCCAGCACTCGGGAGGCAGATGCAGGCGGATCTCTGTGAGTTCGAGACCAGCCTGGTCTGCAGAGCTAGTTCCAGGACAGGCTCCAAAGCCACAGAGAAACCCTGTCTCGAAACCCCCCCCCCCAAAAAAATAAAATAAAAAAAATTAAAATGACAATTATAAGTAAGCAGATGGCATAGAATCCAATCAACTTGGAAAAATATTCTTTTCTGGTTTCTGTCTAATCAAATTTGTTCTAGGGGGAAAAATATCAACTAGTAGAATTCAATCAGCAAATTAAACATAAACATCTATTCTTCAGAGCAAAGAAAATGCTTCGTTTGTACTATCTTATTTTTTCTATTTGCACACGTATATATGCTTTCTGTGCCTCCTGCCCTGATGGGGGACTTCAGCCAATCACATGCTGCTTAAGGTATCCCCCCCCCCCTGGGGCCACACAAAAAGCCCATAAAAACATCCATGTGCTCTTGCTCTTCTTCTTTGGGTTTCCTGTGCTCTTGGCATTCGCAGGATCTTTGGTCGTGTAAGTTTTCCCTCAATTATTAAAATCTTTTGAATTGAGCTGGTCTGGTTATTTATCAATCAACCACACCCCTTCACTGCCCCACAGTCCCCAAATCTTGAAACTCTTTAATTTTATGGTCATTAACACAGTGGGGTTGGGGACGGCGCTAAAATTCAACAGGAATTCATAATATAACTCCACAACAAATTTTACCACTAATAAAAGAATTAGATACCAAAGCAACACCTCCTGAATTACATTTATGGGTTTAACCACTGATTCTTTTTGTAGTTTAAAAAACAGGAGCTATACTTACTCTTATCCATTTTATCTCTCTCTCATATCCAAATAGCTAATTACTTTTAGGTTTTTGCTGTTGTTTTGGTTTCTTTTAGTTTTGTGGAGATAAGGGCTTATTATGAGCCTGGCTGATCTGTTACTCATTACACACAGCACAGGCTAGCCTTGAATTAGAAGCAATACTCTTCCTTTTGTTTCCCATGTACTGGATGACATGTACCACCACACTTAATCATACTCATCTTATACAAATGGCAAATGTTTGAGCATACATATATACTATACCAAAAATGGTGCAAAGCTGTTTTAGTAAATCTTTTCTAAAAGTCAAGCTTTCAAACCGTCCTTTTCTCAAAATTTCTCTGCTTTCTAACCATTAAAAAAATTTTAGACTGGGCCAGGCGGTGATGGCACACGCCTTTAATCTCAGCACTCCGGAGACAGAGGCAGGCAGATCTCTGTGAGTTCCAGGCAAGCCTGGTCTACAAGAACTAGTTCCAGGACAGCACCAAAAACTACGCATAAACCCTGTCTCAAAAATTTAAAAAAAAAAAAATTAAAACTGGGGCTGGAGAGATAGCTCAGTGGTTAAAAGCACTGGCTGCTCTTCCAGAGGACCGGGGTTCAATTGCAGCCATTCACATGGTAGTACACTACTATCTATAACTTCAATTCCAAGGGATCTGACACCTTCATGACAATGCACATAAAAAAGTTAAAATAAATTATCTTTATAAAAACTTAAACTATGCACTGGAGAGATGGCTCAGCTATTTAAAACATATGCTCCTCCAGAAAACCTGGGTTCAATTCCCAGCACCACATGGCAGCTCACAACCATCTATAACAGTTCCAGGAGATACAATCCCCTTTTCTGGTCTCCTTAGGGATCAAGCACATACACGGTATACAGATACACATGCAGGCAATACACCAACACATAAAATAAAAATAAATCTCACAAAATACTGAAACTTATTAAATTGCTTCTTTTTCAATTATGCTGTTATATTTTCTAAGAAGTATACCATTAACTAAAGGTTTTAGCACTAGTTAATAGGTTATTTGGTGAGTTGACCTAGCTGAACACCTGTAAGGAAATGAAGATGTTAGGAAGAAAGGAGGTCAATACAGGATGCACTGTGGAGCTGATTATGGTTGTTAGCAACTGGGACTCAATCTTGCTGTAAATCTCTGACAAATAGTGTGGAACACTTCTCAGAGTCATCTTGCCCTACGTGTAAGGAACCAGAGCACACAGCCCACAATAGTTATAAAACACTAACTTGAGAAAAAGAGTGGGTGGTTTAAGTTTAAAGCCCCAAATGTACACAGGTAGATAATTTTTTGCACAAGAATTTTTAATAATAAAAATTTTTCTAGGACTATATTGTTCATTTCCTTTAAAGTCGATGTGCCTTCTAAAAACACTGAAAAACATTTAACTACATTGTAAAATCTAATAATGTGGTAATTTACTTTCATTATATCCTCATTACCCCCAATTTTCCAAATGAGAACATTATATGTGACTAAGGGATACACAAAATTGAAGAGTTAAGAAGGTCTCAACATTCATTTTGAAAATTGGTATTTAA
The DNA here is from genome assembly GCF_014885135.2 of Alexandromys fortis. Classification (NCBI taxonomy): domain Eukaryota; kingdom Metazoa; phylum Chordata; class Mammalia; order Rodentia; family Cricetidae; genus Alexandromys; species Alexandromys fortis. Next base: position 3,159,860 of record NW_026068001.1, read on the forward strand.
TTTTCTTTAATTTTGCTAGAACTGTTTTTAATCAAAATCATTCATTTCCTATTCCATCCTCTGAACAATACTGAAGAGGCTGTACAAAACTAAAATAAAATGTATTTCCCAAATTCTCAAAAAAAAAAAAAACATGTAATATATGATACAGGAAGAAAAATATAGATACTCCCAATACAGGAACAGTTAAGAGTCACGAAATGCATTATCTATAAAGTCAAGACCTGAAAGATAATTACTTTCTTGGAAGATGGAAACAATAATTGAATCCCAACAAGTATCTCTAACTTCTAAATTTGTTCTTAGCACAATGTATCATGATACCATTGCTTAACAAGAACTTAGTTTTGTTCAGAATGGTAATATTTTCTATTTTATAAGACTAACAACCTCATGAGCCAGACAGTCTCACTTATAAAATAAAGAACTAAGGCTCAAAGAAAAGCAAATGCTCAAGGAGATGAATAAATACTAAGCAGAAAATATAGGGATTGACTAGGTCAGCCTCCAAAGCTCACTTTTAGCTATTGTTTGTGGTTTTGTTATTTGTGTACTAACTGAACTTCATCAAACAAAAATGATAAAGACAGGAATGTGGGGCAGAAATGATGGCAAACGTTGATAATGACAGCACCTAGAAGGCAGAGGCCAACAGGATTACTACTTCCAAGGTCAAGACCAGCCTGATCTACACAGCATATTCTAAGACAGCTTGAGTAATACACACTAAGAATTTATCTCAAGGATAAAACAAAAACAAAAAAGTGTGTCTATTCCTTGTTGTAATATAGCATAGTATATTCCAATACAGCAGATACCCAAAGACTCACTAAATCTAATCAACCATCATTTAAAGCTGTGCTTAGTTCCCATGTGCGACCCAGTATCAGTATGAGACATTACCCCGTCTATTAACTAAGAGCTAAGTTTTATTTTTTAGTAACAGCGACAAAAAATATTCAAACATTTGGTGATTAGCTGTAAATCATAGCTGATAGCAATAACTAAGTTCAGAATACACCACCCCCAAAATGCAACATCTTAGTAATGTGGGATTCCTCTCTTTATCTGTGAATGTTTTACTACCACTGGTTAATAAAGAAGCTGCTTTGGCCTATGGCAGGGCAGAATATAGCTAGGTGGGAAAACTAAATTGAATGCAGGGAGAAAGAAGGTGGAGTCACCGGTAAGCCACAGCCTCATAGCAATACACAAATTAATAGAAATGGGTTAATTTAAGATATAAGAGCTAGCTAGGAATATGCCTGAGCCATTTGCCAAACAGTGTTGTAGTTAATACAGTTTTTATATGATCATTTGGTTCTAAGTGGCCAGGAAACCCCAAAGTAGAGTTTCCATTTACATCTTAGCATACTGATCATTTAAGCTGAAGGAACTTGACAAATATTATGTGCTAGAAGAATTTTCTGACCCTCACTAACCCTTCACCTCTGAAGTCCTAAGACCCTAGTAGATGCCAAGGTATAAACATTAAGAGTTAATGAAACAGGTTGAGTACCTATATCTCTAGAATACCTGTGAGATAAAGAGAAAAGAACATCTCAGCTGAGGACACTTAGCTCATCTCTACAAACTGATCTCTGAATGGGATTTGCTATAAACCCTGAAATATAATATATTCCCTCACAAAATACTATTATCTCAACAAAGTACTACTGAATCTCTACTAAAAAATATTAATCTTATACAAAAGGATGGCTTGAATAAATATACTAACATCTGAATAAAAGCCTTGAACTTAATTTCCAGGAAAAAAAAAAAAGTAAGTAAATTCCCCGAGGTACAGGTATTGGCAAGGAATTTCAGAAAGGCTCAATAGCACAGAAAATAATCACCCCCCAACTGACAAATGGGATTACATAAATTTAAAGGCCTCTATACAACAAAAGATTAAAGGACAGCTTACAGATTGGGCAGGGAGGAGGGGAAGCGGGTGCACAGGAAGAGGTGTCTCAGACTACTACACATTTAATACCTAAAATAAGTGAAAAACTAAAAATTAGCCATAAAAAGGCAACAAATTCAGGCAATAATGGGTTAGTGAACTGAAGAAATAATTCTCAAATGATCAACAAATATGTTCAACACCTTTAGTCATCAGGAAAACTACCTTGAGATTCCATTTCACTCCAGGAAGAATGTGTTATCAAGAAAACCAATGATAACAAATGCTGGTAAGGATGTAGGTAAAGAAGAATTTTTTTCACTGCTGGTGAAAGTATAACTTCAGTAGCCACTAGAAAATCAGCAGGAAGTTTCTCAAAAACCTAAATATAAAACTACCATACAATAGCTATATCACTCCTGAATAAATATCCAAAGAACTCTAACATACCATAGAGCAGTGGTTCTCAACCTTCCTATTGCTATAACCCTTTAATATATAGTTCCTCATGTTGTGGTGACCTGCAATTTTTTAAAATATTTATTTATTTATTATGTGTACAGTATTCCTTCCATGTGTGCGCGCAAGCCAGAAGGGGGCACCAGGTCTCATTATAGATGGCTGTGGGCCACCACGTGGTTGCTGGGAATTGAACTCAAGACCTCTGGAAGAGCAGTCAGTGCACTTAACCACTGAGGCATCTCTCCAGCCCCCTGAACTGCAAATTAAAAAATTATTTTTGTTCTTAATGCATAACTAAGTTTGCTACTGCTATGTAGCAATGTAAATATATGATATTCAGGATATCTGATATGCAACCCCTATGAGAGGGTCGTTCAATCCCCAGAGGGGTCATGACCCACAGGATGAGAACCACTGCTACAGAGGAACTTGCACATCTATGTTTACTCCTGTGCTATTCACAGTAACCAAGGGATGAAACCAGCCTAGGTACCCAGCAACAAATGAGTAAAATAGATTCAGATAAAGAAATTGTGGCTCATATACACAATGATAATTTATTCTGTAAAGAAAAATGAAGTCAAGACATCTGCAGGAAAATGCACAAAACTGGAAATCACTATGTTATGCAAAATTAAGGCATGCTCAGAATCACAAATGTTGCATGTTTTCAGTTTGGCAGTAGTGGTGCACGCCTTTAATCCCAGCACTTGGGAGGCAGAGGCAGGTGGATCTCTGTGAGTTTAAGGCCAACCTGGGCTACAGAGTGAGTTCCAAGATGATTAGATTACACAGAAAAACACATAGGAAAGAACTCAATTTAAAATGCTACATACATGTCCATTTAAAAAAATTAAGTTTGTGATGAGGAAGAAGTAGCAACAGAGTTTCTAGAAAAGCTATAGTTTTTCCTTTTCTTTTTGTAAATGTATCCCTTCCTTTGAGTCAAAGTCAAGAGGGCTGAAGGGATTCCGTACAGGTCAGAGTTGTATGAAAATGACTTCAAAATGAAAATAGCAGTTTTCCTCTTCCCTCCTCCTCCACCCACAAACCCCTAGTACTCCACTTCTAAGGAATTTCTAGGCTTGAAAAACGCAAGACATTTTGCACAAACAAGCTGGTTATCGGGGATTCAAGTGCCTACCAGCATTTTAAAAAAAAATGGAAGTAAAAACTCTAGTCAGACAATAACAACTTTGGTTGCTGCGGGTGAGGGGGAATCAATCAATAGGCTAACATCTTTTAGAGCAGTGAAAATACTTTGCATGCTACCATAATGGTAGAGTCAAGCAGTTACACTTTTTCCCAAAACAATGGAATGTACAACACAGAGTAAACCCTAATATATACACTATGGACTCTGCCTGGCAATGATTTGTCAAATCTTGAGGTTACTGATAGTAACTAATTTACCATTGTTAGGGGATGTTTTTTGATAACAAAAGTGTTATAGAACTCTGTTCTCTGAGCATGGTGTAGTCACTGAGGTCCTGGAATCAAGGCAGATATGTGATCACCTGCACAAGACATTCCAAGACTGTACCCATTAATATTCTTCTGTGGAAAGAGTAGAAGGTTCATAAGGCTCAAGAAGCCCCACAAGAACATAAACAGTAATGGTTGCTGGGTAAAGACCATTCTCTGGTAGTGTAGTTGCCCTATGTTGCCCATGCTCCTGAAGTAACCCATCACACTCAGGCTCCTGTTAAGTCCTCCCAATTAAGCCATGGTGGAGCTGGGTGACATTTTTCTTTATTCTATGCTTACCATCCCTATCTGAAATGAATAGAAATAAACCTCCTGGGAAACATCACACAAAAGCAGGTTATATGTGTACAGAGGTAGGGGTAGCTGTTTGCTATGGAACTAAAACTGAACTTAAAAACCAATAACTGCAACAACACTTTCTATACTTTTCTAATAAGGCCCTAAACCACCATTGCCACTTTGTTGTTACTATTTAATAGTAATGGGCAAGGCCCAAACTCTTAGATCAACACTAAAAAAGAAAAATACTAACTAATAACAACAATAACTTGTAAAAAAAAAAAAAAAAAAAAAAAAAACTAAAAAAAAATGGAAATGGTAGACTTGAATATATTAGAATTTTAAGAAAAAAAAAAATATAAGCAATAGTAGAGTACCAGTAAGTTTAACATCTGAAGACTTTCATTTTATTGTAATCTGTAGACTGAGAGGAAAAATATGAAACCTTTATCCTAGGAGCATACTGTAATAAATAGCACTAGCTTGAAAAAAAAAAAAGACTCTTTCACAAAGGGTGAGAATGTGAGATAACAGAAGAGAATGCTGATGCAACTAATTAATTCAAGACTCTAAAACTTTTATTAGACAAGTTCTAAACTAAAGGCAGTTTAAGGCAACAAGGTTCTATTATTGTTTTGTCTTTTCTGTTTTCTTTGGCAGTACTGAGGGTTGACCTTGTGGCCTCATAAATACCATCCAACTACTGTACCACTAAGCTGTTGCTCATCCCCAATTTTAGGTTGAAACAAGTTTGGCTGTCAGTCAACACCAAGTATTCTATATGCCATAATCATCTTTGGAAACAATTACATTTTATGTTGAGATGTAATTGCAAAATGAATTCATATCAAACTATGAAACAGGCCAAAAAAGCTGCTTATGCCAAAAAGCACTGACTCCTTACTTGGGCACAAAGACAAGTGAAAACAGGACGAAAATCTGACATATCTAACTTCATTCTGAATCTGTCTTACTTGTTGGCTCGGACTCTTACCTGACTTTTACCTAACTAACCTATTCTACCTCCTTCCAGGCTAAGTGACAGAGATGTCACTATCCTACATGTGCAGTTACCTTGGATTTCAGGAACAAAATCATGCAGGACAGACCACACACAGATGAAAGCAATTATTGACTAGGAAAAAGCTGTATCCTGTAGAAATAGTCACCTGCAAACCACCTTGTCATCTCAAGCACTGAAGACTTCTAACCATCTTGGAGTACCAGAGCAAGGGTCACACCTGATGGAGATGTATAATCAACTCCTGAGATGGCTAAGGCCTGACTTATGCTGTGATAACGCAATGATTATCAGCTGCTTGCATATGCATAGACCTATGGGCAATGCCCACCTGGCAATCCGGGTGGCTGGGAGAGGTTTGCCCGGAGAGAGGGGAAGGAGGGAGAGGGGAAGGAAAGAGAGAGAGAGAGGGGAAAGAGAGAGAGAGAATTGTAAAGTCCTGGAATAAAACTGCAGTGAGAAGAGCTCTGGTGGTCGCGTCATTCCTTGCGGGACGAGGGTGAGGCGTAACAATCACTGAATCTAATATTTCATCAAATTAAGATTCATATATAACAAAGAAAAACACTTTAAGGTGTGATTGCACTTAAGATTAAGCATTAAGACAGTTTTTAAAATAATTTTAAAGATATTTTATGATATACAATTTAGAGAAAATAAGGTATGTCTTTCAGAGACTGATTTAATGTGCTTAATACAATTATCACCAGTTGTATTCATTTTCACACGTTTCATTTTGCTTATGACTGAAAAAAATTTCAGTGTACAGATAACATGTTTTCTATATCCATTCATCTCTTCTTGTTGGATACCCAGGTTGGTTCCATAACTACTGTGAACAATGTTACAGTGTTTCAGTCACCTAAGATTCCCTGTGATATGTAGACTTTAAGTCTTTTGAGTAAATACAGAGAAATACTATAGCTGGATCATATGGTAGGTCTGTATCTCCATAATGCCAGAATGAGTTTATATTCCTAAAGTGTACAAGGGTTGTCCTTCTGTCTCCTCCTCACCAGCATTTTTTGTTACTTCCTTCTAATGACTTCTACTCTGACTAAGGTGAGAGAGAATCCCAACAGAGTTTCATTTACATTTCTCCAATCACTAGTGATGTTCAATATTTATTCTTCATTCCATGAGGATTAAAGTTTTGTAGGTTGTCATTTTCGTTTGTTTAAAATGGGGTCTCATGAGGCCTAGGCCATCTTGAAACTCCCTATACCTTGAATGTCTGATCTTTTGACCTTAACTTCCAAAATGCTGGAGTGACAGGCTTGAACCAACACATAACTTATGTTATGATAGGAATGAAACCAGGTGTGTATATGCTGATCAAGCACTCCTCCAATTGAGCCACATCCCCAGGCCACTGGCTGATTTCTTTGACAAGAGAAAACGTTAGCTAAATTTTTTAAGGATAGTCTTTTTCAACAACAACAACCAAAAATAAATAAATAATTCAAGACAAACTGGTTGAGAATTTAAATGAGCCCAGAGGGTATTATCATAAACAAATTGTAAAGTATTATACTGAATAGGTTCAAAATAAAAGCATTTCCTCAAAAATCTAGAACCAAATGAGCATGACCACTCTTATTTCATATAACACAATGGAAGTGTTAGCCAGGTTAGGTGAAGAAACAAAATAAGACTAGCAGAAAGGAAAGAAGTCAGATTCCACCTCTTTGCAGGTGATATGACTCTTATATACAGAATAACCTAAAGACTTCTTATTATTAGAACTGGTAACTGAACTAAGTAAGGCTGTAAAATGTGACAATGTACTATTATAAAAATATGTCCTACATTCTAGGAGACTGAAACTTTTGCTGGACCTTACAGCCAGTTAATAATACACCTTGAGGTCACATACAATTTAAGTCTGCTATCCTACTCTTCATTCTACCTGTATCTTTAACATTTAAGAGAACAATTTAACAACCAGCCTTACTTGCCATGGATTTCCCATTTAACAACATAAGATAATGGACATAGCTGTAATTTTAAACTCTACTTCATGCCGCTAACCCAGGAGAGCAATGTATACATATATGCATGTGTGTTATGGTAGTTATTTGTTAAAAGCAAAAATAGATTGAAAGCAATCTTATAAAACAAATATCGACCAAAAATGTTAGAAGCAGCATATGGGTATTGTTTGACAGCAGTTGTTTGTTAGTTATGTGGGCCCACTGTAATTAGTAACATCTTATCCTTTATAAAAAAAAAAACCTGTTAAAAAGTTCTGTAAAGTATCCCTCATAGCTTATTACCCATGTGATGCTTTCTATGCTGGTCAGTTAATACAGAGCAAACCCCCTTTGTTAGGGTCTCTTCCTTCCTCCCTCCCTCCCTCCCTCTCTCTCTCTCTCTCTCTCTCTCTCTCTCTCTCTCTCTCACACACACACACACACACACACACACACACACATTATCATCCAGACAGGAAGATTCAGACAAGTAGACAAGAGACAAAGACTCAGGGAAGAGAGTAGAGAATTCATATCTAGGTTTTTTTCTTGGTAAAATTACTTCAAGGGCAAGCTGTCTAATTTCTTTTCTTTAATGTGACACTGATGCATTTTGGTACTCTAAGGCTGTTACTAATAGGTTCAAGCCAGCACAACAGCATGAGAGAATACCAACTTAATATGATACTTGTATCATTTTAACACAGTAATAACAAATATTGTTAAGCTTAAATAATGAGGGGCCAGGGAGATGACTCAGTGGGTAAAAGTATGCACTGTGACAGTGTGAGGATCTAAGGTCAAATCCACAGTATTCACGTAAAAAGCTGGGAATGTCCACATATGCTTGTAACTCAAGCACTAGTATGCAGAAACAAAGTAGATCCCAGGAGTTCACTTACTAGCCAGCTTAACCAAAATGGTAAGATCCAGGTGCAATGAGAGATTTCACCACAAAAGAGTAAGTTGGAGAGCATTAAAGAAGGTATCCAGGGCTGTGCAGTGGTGGTGCACACCTTTAATCCCAGCACTCAGAAGGCAGAGGCAGGTGGATCTCTGTGAGTTCAAGGGCATCCTGGTCTATAAGAGCTAGTTCCAGGACAGGCTCAAAGCTACAAAGAAACACTGTATCAAAAAACAGAAAAGAAAAAAGAAGGTATCCAACACCCACACCCACACCAGGGGTCTAGGGAAGTATAATGAAAGCAATCCAATTTACAATAAGCAACAACAACAACAAAATACCTAGGAAAAAATTTAACTAAAGAAGTAAAAAATATTCACCATGAAAATTACAAAAACACTAATGAAAGAAAATGATGACACCAGAAGGTAGAAAGATGTTTCATCTCCATGGAGTGCAACAATAATGCCAAATGTACAAACTACCCAAAGTAATTCACATACTGCAGACATCTTGTCAAAATAACAATGAAATAGAGAAAATGCAAACTCATAAAGACACACGAAGACCCCCCAATCAAAAAATGACATCTGAAAGTTAGTTAATAACAAAGATGAGGTGTAGTTGATTTCAAATTATGCTTTAGAGCTACAGTAGGGATTAGCAATGTACACAAAGGTAAGAGATCCCAGGAATAAAACCATGCAATTAATAAGCAACTGATTCTCCACAAAGGAACCAAAAACATCACCAGAGAAAAGGTAACCTCATTAATACAAGATTCTATTCTATGCAGATGATTAAAATTGGACTTTTATCTATAACCCTGTGCAAAAATCAACTCAAAATTAAATAAAGACTTAAATTTCAGACCTGAAACTATGAAGCTACTAGAAAAATAAATTCAGGAGGAATGCTAGTACATACAATGGCATTAGATAGGCAACAATTTTGAGGATAATGCAGAGGAAACTAAAGTCAGGAAAAGGCATAAAAGATTTTGCATAGCAAAGGAATCAATCACTAAGAGTGACCACATAAGGCTGTGGTGGCACATGCCTTTAATTCCAGCACTGGGGAGACGGAGGCAGTAAGTAGGAACTCTTTGAGTTTGGGATCAGCCTGGTCTATAGAGCAAGTTCCAGGATAACCAGGGCTACACAGAGAAACCCTATTACAGGAGGAAAAAAAAGTAACAAAACAACCTACAAAAATGAGAAATATATTTGCCTACTATTCATTTGACCAATAATTAATATCCACAATATATAGGGACTTGAAATTTCTTAGCAAAATTTCATGCAATCCAATCAAGAAGTGGGCAAATCATCTATCTAAACATGCCACTCAAAAGGAGAGTGCAAGAGGACAAATATTTGAACAAAGAGGTGAAAATGTAGCCCAGTTGTAGAGTACTTGCCTAGCAAGTACAAGGCCCTGGGTTCAATCCTCAGCACCACACAAATGAGTAATCCAAGCACTTGAGAAGTGAAAGCTGCTAGTTGGCTGTGTTTAATTTTTTCACTTATTTAATCTTTGGTCAAAAAATGTCAGCAATCTAATTCTTTTTAATTAAAATACAAAATAGTTAAATAAAAGACAACAAAAAAATGATACTTGAAGAGTACAAGAAGAAGAATATAGAAATGTAGGCTTCAGAAATAATGTAGAAACAAAGAAATATAAAGTTGTAAACCTAGGAGAATGAGAGCAGAAGGTCAGCAGCTTTCTTAGCAGCTTAAGGATTAACTATTAACAGTGGGTTACTTTGCTTTATACCCCATACCTCTGTCTGCAAGGCTGAAGTAGACCTCTGCAAACTGAGGGCCAGTTTTTGGATAACCCCCAACCACTCATGACCAGCAACTGATGTGAGCTGAGTTAACCTTTAAAATGATGGGATGTACCTAACTTCTTGGTTGTGCATTGTCCCATAATGCCCTTCCCTGCAAGGCAAAACAGGCAGTACCAGGGGAGTGCAGACCTTTAGTAAACACCATCAGAAAGTGCCAGGGAGAAACAATGGGCTAAATACAAACACTAGTTTAACTGAAAAACTCAAATTGCAGGGGAAAAAAAGTAATTTGTATCTTGAGTTTTACCTCAAGACTGTAAAAATTCTTTTCTGTTCATTTCTAATATGATTGCTTCTTGCTATAAAATGGGGAGTTGGATAACTGCCCATTGCCACAGCCATACAAGCCCATCTCTGGATAAGCTTTTTGTGTCCCATGGAGACTTTTTTTTTTTCTTTTTCTGGAATAAAGTTTGCCTCTGGTTTAACAGACTTTGGTGGTCTGTCCACCATCTTTGCATGACCCCCCGTGAACCCAACAATACTGATTTCCCTTTTCTAGTCTCTTTCCTGCAGAAGTAACATTTTCAAGTAGTCACAGAAAGAGCTCTAATATTTTTTATAACAACCAATAATCTACCAAAGAAAACAAATAGGAAATAAGCATAAAAATGTGCACCAACCTTCCAGTAGTCAGACTGTAAACTGTAGTACCTCTGGTACGCAGATAATGCTAAAAGAAGGAAAATAATGAGTCACAATTATGTTTCATTTAAAGTCAATCAAAGTTTCAACAAACATTATTATACTAAGTATTTAAAAGCTGCCTTTGCCGATAAGCACTGGTTCTCATTTGAATCCACAAGGTAACTAAAGCAGGACAAAAGTCTGACATGTTTGCCTTCATTTTGTCTATCTCCCACTCAACTTTAAAGGTAGGCATATTAGTCACTCCAGGAATTAAAGGCATGCACCACCACCCAGTAAACTCTGCCTGGCTATTATCACATATCTTAACAAGTAACCTTTTCATTTGAATAGTAGTCTTTCTTTTCCCATTAAAATCACACTAACCAAAATATCACTGAAAATCAAACTATGATTTAAATTTTCCAGTGTTGCAGAAACCTGTTTTACATATCCCAATCCCCAGTGCTACATATATATAGTGTACCTAGTACTAATTAGAACAAACAACAATCATTTCTATAGTGAATGGTATGACTGACATTTCAGATTATCTGTTTCAGCACATTGGCAAACTCCTGTCACTGATATAACAGTGTTGCTCCTGACAATCTTTGTGATAATATTAGTCTAGAAATGTGCCCATGAACTGTGTTCCAACCATCACTGACTTATATATAAAAATCATGGAAAGGTTTTGTCCCTACCGCTGGATATAATTTAAAAAATATATACCATAAAATACCGCCACAAGAGGAGCTATTTCCCTGGCACAAATAACCAAATGGAAAGAAGTTAGATGCTTCTTGACTTGACACTGCCTAGAACATAACCCACCTATTAACTTTGTAATTGTGTGAATATACTTACTGTACAAGGTAGTCTTTGACATTTGTATCCAAAAATCATTATATTCAACAGACACCTGGGTCTTTGACAGATGTTAAGATAAAAAACACAAAGACTTCTATAGTATGATTCCATTTAATTGTGAGTTATCTGGAGTGTATGTTTTCAATGACCTAGTTATTAACACCTACCTCTTGACTACATAAAATTTATTTTCAGAATTAGAAACTCTTAAAGAAATTATAATACCATCCATATTAAATGAAACTGCATTACAAGAAGCACCCTGTTATTACTGATTGGTAGAAACATGGCATCTATACAACAATGTGTTGAATTAATAAATATGAAACCGCAAACTCAGAGTTTGTACTCTAAATTGCAAGGAGAGTTATAAATGAGGCATTTCTTCCATCTATCTTTCTATTCAACTACATACTTTCTCAGTAATTACACTTTACCTCCATTAGGTTTGGCATCTTATTTTAAGATCCTAACAAATTTTGTGTTTCTTAATCCACATAAGTCAGTGAGAGCCTATAAAGGCTATACAAGTACCTATCACCTGGGTCTTTTTAGTAAAATCTCTTCAAGCAGTCCTTATTTCTAATCTTTATCTATGTTATTTTTAAAAAAAGGTCTTAGTTCACTTTAGGTATTTGTAAGAATGAAGAATGATACAAATCCTCTTTTCAATATCCTTGTTTCAAATCTGTTTCAGAAAGACTGTAGCAAAAACTGTTTGGGGTTTTTTTGTTTGTTTGTTTTTTGCTTGACAAACTTACTATCAATTATTAGAAAACAGACCCTTTTTTGGTCTTACACTATAAATATCTCACAATGGAGTACTGTCATTTAACTACCTCAGGCAAAATTTCTACAAAGTACCAAATCTTGGCATGCAACCTGTACCAGCAATTTCTATCTAAGTACTAAAACATTCCAAACCTACTTTGCCACAATATGACAGGTAAGGGGTAAGAGGTTAGAGGGGGTAAGGAGGGAAAGAGGTCAATTACTTAAAGGAAGGAAAAAAAAAGAAATACATGCCAACTAAAATGTACATTTCTGAAATTCCCTCCCAAATCTTTTATCTCATAATTTCAGCCTTTTTAATAATTGGTCAAGGATGTTATAGTTTCATTTCTCCTTCAGTGCAATACTAGTTCTAGTCTCCAGCTTCCACTTTAGGTGTTGATCCTAAAGTCAATTCCTTACTAAATAAAGGCTACACTCCCATAGGAATCTAATATATAGCAATAGGCACACTATTGTCAAAGACCCTTGGATCTCTGAGTTTGAGGCTAGCCTGGTCTAAGAGCTAGTTCCAGTACACCCAGGCCTACACAAAGAAATCCCGTTTCAGCCACTATCTCCCGAAAGAAAGAAACAGCAAAAAAACTCACTGCTATACTTGTCATAGTAAACTGTAGAACCTATTTTATGAACATTTGGGTTGTGATTTTGCTGTATTTATCATTCTGATATCACCTGCTTCCTGTCTTAAATGAATTCCTAAAACATTATTGGTTAGTTAACGATATGATATGGTTATCTTACTGCTGACGTGTATTTGTCATTCCAGATAAATTTTACTTATTTAGAAGGAAAAATAGCCAGGCGGTGGTGGCGCACGCCTTTAGTACCAGCACTTGGGAGGCAGAGGCAGGTGTATCTCTGTGAGTTCGAGACCAGCCTGGTCTACAAGAGCTAGTTCCAGGACAGGCTCCAAAACCACAGAGAAACCCTGTCTCGAAAAACCAAAAAAAAAAAAAAAAAAAAAAACACCCACAAACAGAAGGAAAAATAGCTTTGTTAAAAACATTTTCTTAATCTTTTTGATTGATAATATTTACAGAGAGTTTAAAAAGTAATCCTGTCTTTTGGTTTGGTCATTTTGCTTCTAGGAATTTAACCTAAAAAGCAAGATTCCAGCAAAGTTGATACCCAATACACTTGGCCTATTGCTATATATTAGATTCCTATGGGAGTGTAGCCTTTATTTAGTAAGGAATTGACTTTAGGATCAACACCTAAAGTGGAAGCTGGAGACTAGAACTAGTATTGCACTGAAGGAGAACTGAAACTATAACATCCTTGACCAATTATTAAAAAGGCTGAAATTATGGAATTAAAGAGGTGTGCCACCACCGCCCAGCTTTGCTTTTTGTTTCATAAAGAAATTAAAGTCATGGATATCCTGAGTTCAGGGAATTTTTAAAAAGTAGTAATAAATCCAGGCATATAATCATTCTCTGATTAACAAAGAAGTCCCCTACACATGTGTATATGGAGCACTATACTCAAAGATTTACATGTCCACTATATGGTTCATGGTAACTTATTTTTTTAAAAAAAAGTATGTTTTATCATGTTTCCTAAAATTAAATGTCTATTTAGCTGAGGTCAGCACTCTTATCTTGTGCCAGTTACAGCCAGTTACAAAGAAAGTAGTATAGCTAAGGAAAGAAATGCCTTTATTATTGGTGGTAATGGTTTGAGTGTGGGTGGGTACATGCTGGAGGGAAGTATTCTACCTAACATTGGCTTAGTTTTAAAAATGCAGAAAAGAATGGACAGGAGGAAAAAAAAAAACACTAGCTTAATATTTTAAATGCTATATATATGTGTGTGTGCCTGAGTGTATGTACATGCATCACACACCTGCAGGAGCTCCAAAAAGGATGAAAAGTGTTAGATGCCCTGAAACAGACTATTGTTAGCTACCAACAGAAATCAGGCCACTTCTTTTAACCACTAAGCTATGTCTCCAGTCCTAGCTTGTAGTTTAAAAAAAAAAAAAAATTAAAGAAAGAACATGGTCCTCAAACTCCCAAGGTGACCTGAAAAATGCATAATAATCATAAACTATAGAAGCTGCTAGTTTGAAATATATTGATAAATACCCATTCTCCTCCTCTTCCTATTAAAATTTAAACTACTATCTCCTAGCAAAAGCCAACTAACTAATTTAATCTATACAAAGGTAGAGGGGCATTTAGAGTACATATTTTTCAGTGGCCTACTGATTACTCCCACCAACTAGTTTGTCAGCAGTGGAGATACTACATGCCTATATCCAACCTTCCAAAAACAGAAAGAAAATTTCCAAATGCCCCTCAGTTCTTTGTTATCTTCACAGACCAACTTTTTGTTTGTTTAATCATTTGTATTATAAGACAAGTTCTTAACTCTGTAACCCAGTCTGATCTGGAAGTCACTACACTGGCCTCAAAGTCACAACAATCCTACTGCCTCAGCCTCCTAAGTGGTGGGGCAATAAATATGAGCACTTATACTTGCATGCATATATAAGTTTGTATGTATGCGTGCAGTTGTGTGCACATGAGAGCAGGCGCCCAAAGATGCCAAAGGCGTTAGACCCTCCTGGAAATGAAGCTAGAGTTACAGGGGGTTCTGAGTCATCTAATGTGGGTGCTAGGACTCAAAATTTCATCCCCTGAAAAGCAATACATGCTCTTAAATGTTGAGCCATCTACCTCTCCAGCAGCCCTTAACTGAACATTTTATGAATTTAAAATGTAGCTAAATTCACTGAAATAAAATTTTAAAAGTTAAGGGCTGGCAAAATTGCTCAGCAGATAAAGAAACGTACTTGTAGCCAGGCTTAATGGCCTAAGACCAACTCCAAAACCCAAATGATAGGTAAAACTAACTACAAGTTGTCCTTGACCTCTACACCCATGTCATAGCATGTACATATGTGTGCAAATACACAAATAAATTAACCAACTAATTAATTAAATAGGATGTTTAAAATAAGAAATAAAAGTTAAAAAAAATACACGATTTAGTAAGGTCACTAAATGACACAGAGCACTATATATGGGCAGTTCAAGTCTAGGCCTCTCTTTATGTGTTGTCAAGCTAATGTGCTCTCTCTGTACATAAAAGTGTAGCAATTAAAACAAAACAGATTTCCCAGAATTCTATAAACTTCTGAAATAACAGCTTCCTTTAAATAAGTTATCAGCTTCAACTGATGTTAAAACATTAAGTATCAGGCCAGCAAGATAACTCAGTAGGTAAAAAGTACCTATCTACCAAGCCTGACAACCTGAGTCCCTTGATAACCTCAAGGTGGAAGAGAACTTACTCCAAAATGCTGTTCTCTAACATCTACAGCACATGCATATAATAAATGAGTAAACAAATAAATAGATGCAACAACAACAACAAAACCATTCTGAGTGTTAGAGTATTGAACTAAAGCTAAGTACTAGCCAGTATCAATCACTTAACAATCCTAAAATTCCTGAGCGATCATCTAGTACTTTTACCTTTTACATACTAGAAGACAAAAACTCAGGGATGTTTATATAATCTGCAACTATAAATAATGCAGCTAAACTGGGGCTTAAGTCTAATTTTGAATTTCACATAATATGAATGTTTCAGACTAAAATTCTACTTCCATTAAGGAAAATGTGTGACCTGACACAAAACTGGCACGATACAGTAACAATGTGAAATAGCAACAATTCTTTACTCTACCCCTAAAACTTTCCATTAAGTACTCTGCCCACATTTGCTGAAAACAAACACATCTACTGCAATAAGACGTTTAATGTTACCAAAAGTTTAAATGTTATCTCTTGTAAGAACAGTTTTCCTTTGCTGTAGAATTTTCCTTTTGTACTGAGCGAGGGTGGGCAGCTTTTTAACTTCCTGCATAAATAATGGTTTAATTTGGCAGCTTAGTTCCTTGAAAAAAAGCACACCTCAGAGGATTGACTACTTACTATATTCAGATATATAACTTGGTTATTTCTTGATGAAGAACATTTAAGTATATAAAATAGTTTTATTTAAGGTTCAAACACATGTGTTCCTCTCTCTGTATTGCCTTTATAGTAACATGACTATAGCTTAGTTTTATTCAAATACTTTCTAGTTAAGATGGACAAGATTTGCAGAAAAAAAAAATGGTAAGAAAACTAACTTTGTATTACCTATATGTCCTAGAGGAGCTTTTGCTCTCAGTTCACCCCTCAATGGAGCCTTGCAATTGCTAAGCAAGCACTACCACTGAGTTAAATTTCAAACACTAAGATAACAGTGTTTAAAGGAGGCATTTTCATGGAGCAAAACAAAACCACAATGAAAGTTTTGTACATAGAGGGTTTCTTTTTTTTTTTTAATAGATCTTATTTTATTGATTATTTACCTGGAGCCACGTGATTTTCCCAATTCCATCTATTCTGTTTTCTCTTACTGTTTACTATATAGCTCATAAAATTATAGCTTCTTACAAATAAAAATGACAGTGCCCTTCATAATTATAATTACTTGAAATGCATATATGAACCAAAGAAATCAATAAGAAAACAAGTTACCTTTTGGATAATCTTCCAACAAGAGGTTGAAATGACCTAATTGACAAAAGAAATCAGACTCCACTTTTCCTTCAGCTTTTAAGATCAGAGATTCGTAGCAGCGAACAGCCTAGAAATAAAAGAACACAAATGTTTAAGAGGTAGGTAAAAATCCTAAAAATACAATCTCTCCCTAAGATTATATATATCCTCTACTAATCATCACCCAAGAAATCAATGAACTTTTCTTATATCTCCATACATCAGGGCATCATTCTTTAAAAAGAAATAGATTAAGTATTTAATCAGAAATTCCACTGATAAGGGCATAAACATCTTTCTCATCTACAAAACTGCAAAAGTATCTGACAAATTAAATAAAGGAGCACTTTGACAATTCTGTTCATAAGTTACAAATATAAACTATTGCTATATAAACCTATTCAAATCAAACATTCATCTTTCCTACAGGCATGGAGAATTTAACTGAATTAGGTAAGAAGTCATACAATCTCTGTAATAAGTACAGCTACCATTTATACTTAATAGTTCACTTTTTACCAAAATCTATACCAGATTTAAACTACCTTACAATTATCTTTTCCTTGTTATAAACTCAAACACACTAATTCTAAACTCTATCTTACACTCCCAAAATATTGATATACACTCATATTTCCTTTCTCAGAAAACAAAATTGTTACGGCTGTTAACTCCCTTAAACTCTAAAGAATACAAATGACAGAAGAGTTTGATGACACATCCCAGTTGTCATATGCTACAGATCTTCGGAAACTTATTCTCTCTTACCCTCAGACCTGACAAGATGATTAAGATGTCAAAGTTGTTCACCAGAGATGGCTTAGTAAATACCAGCATAAGCCTGACAACCTTAGTTCAGATCTCCAAAGCCCAAGTAAAAAAGTCAGACTGTCCTCTGACCTCCACACTTGCACATAAATAGCCTCACACACAAGCATGGACACACACAAAGACAGACAGACAAGAGGAAGGGAGGGAGGGAAAGAAAAAGGTATGGAGAAAAAGGAAATTTCTCTATGAGTTCTCAAAGTACTTGGCACAGAACTAGATACACTTGTTTCTTCCCTTTCCAGGTAACAACAAAGCTCTTACCCCCACGATCTTTTAGGTAATGTCAAAATTTCCTTAGATAAATACTGCATAATGTTGCTGTTGTAAGGCATCCTAGTAGAGTCATCAAATCAAAAAATAAATAAATAAATAAATAAATAAATAAATAAAAAGTGATTTCTCAAATACCTGGGTATCCTCTCATTTGGCAAATACAAAGAAAGAAACTCAAGATAATCATTTAAAAACACCATTTCACTATTATCATAAAAATTTCCTGGAATGTCTACTTAGAAGGCCTTCATTTTTTGTGACACAGAGCCTTGATGTGTAGGGAATCAAACAGTTTCAAAATGTATGATGTGGGAGTGTCATATCAATCTGTTGATTTCATTGGTTGAGCAATAAACGAACTGCTTGGCCTCATAGCTTAGAACATAGATGGGAGGAATAAACAGAATAGAATTCTGGGCGGAAGAGGAAGTGAGGTCAGACTCTGCTCTGCTTCCAGAGGGACCCGACAGCCGCCATGCTCTGCTCTCCCAGGCAGCTGCAACCCACGATGGACTTAGGCTAGAATCTTCCCGGTAAGCGCACCTTGGGGTGCTTACACACATCATTAGAAATGGGCTAGTCCAGGTGCGAGAGTTAGCCTAGAAGAGGCTAGATAGAAATGGGTCAAGCAGTTAAATGAATACAGTTTGTGTGTTGTTATTTCGGGCATAAGCTAGCCAAGCGGCCGGGGTGTTGGGGATGCAGCCCCGCTGCTTCCTATTTCAACAAATGTATATATTAAATTTACTATCCTGACAAAATTTATCTGTCAGCAAGTTTGGAAAACCTATTGCCAACAATGTATATCCAGGCTGATCTTAATATACTTCAGAGCTACAAAAGAATTGTCCTCAGTTCATATTATACTCTTTGACAACTAAATGTGTATGTAGCAAATCACAAGAACTTAGAACTACTAACCAATCCACTTCTCTATA
This sequence comes from Alexandromys fortis, assembly GCF_014885135.2. Taxonomy (NCBI): domain Eukaryota; kingdom Metazoa; phylum Chordata; class Mammalia; order Rodentia; family Cricetidae; genus Alexandromys; species Alexandromys fortis. Next base: position 3,178,644 of record NW_026068001.1, read on the forward strand.
AGAGTCTGGATTCTATAGTAAAGTCTCAGGAATTACTATAATTTAAAGGCACAAAATTTCAAGAGCCTCTTTATACAACTCTTATCAGACAAAGGGTTTGAGTATAAAAATACGAAATCAGTTATTGAGTACAGTGAAGGAAATCCTAATTTTACAATAAACAAAATGTATATAAAGTTAGTAACAGTATTGCAATTAAAGTTTTCATTGAAATCATTTTTATAGTTTTAGTTTTTTAACTACATTTTTTTTATCCTCTCCCCCATGTGTGTGTTCACCCATGCTATGATGTATATGCAGAGGCCACAGGCAACTAGCATAATCAGGTTCTCTCTTCCTACCATGTGGGTCCCAGGGACTGAACTCAGGCCATCAGGCTTTGAAGCAGGCACCTATACTCACTGAGCCATTTCTTGAACCTTTGCTTTCGGAAACACTTGGTAAAATATATAGACACTTCTCCTCCCTGACAGTTTCTTGCTATTGATTTCTATTAACTTTATAAGCGAATATATTTCTGCGGTAAAAAAGTGTTCAGAATATAAACATAGAAATCTTCTTTAACGATTTAAGCAAACAAAAAAAAACTCCTTACTGCCTTTCATGTCACACAACTATTATGATCATATATTGCTTGTGTTCTATTTCTCATAAAACAGAGGAACACATCTAAAACTATATACCTCTGATCATCCACAAAACATTAATACCAGACAAAATCCAAAATAAGAGAATTTTCAAACTAGATTGAAACTTTCTTAATAATTTCCCCTATATATTCACTGTGAACCTAGGAAACCAGTGCTGGCAGTGAAACATGATGATGACAGAAGACAATCAAATGAGACTGAAAAATGAATGGAAAAGATTTCCAAACAGCTTATGTTAGCATTTCATAAATACCTCATGTATTTATTTGATTTTTGGTAATTCTGATACTAGATACAGGCAAATGGTAACAATTTTAAACAATATTTAAAATAAAAACAGGGTAATTCTCAATACTCCTAATAATATAGAAAAACGGTATTGTTTATAAATATTTTAAAATCAAAGGGTTTGGGTTGGCAAAATAACTAACAAGCCGCAAAGTGCTTACTTTACGACCTGCCTTTGCTTATTCAGAAACATCTCCTACCTCCCTACTCCCCTGTAGGAGGAGAGAAGAATCAACTAGAAGTTGTCCTCTGCTCTCTGATCACCCAAATGCACACATATGCACACCCATTCCTTCTTCACCCCTTCAACATGCTGGATAATGATGATAGTGGACACAAATTATTTGAGAAAAATAAAATGACTAGTAATAGTATGAAGATATATAATTAGTTGTTTAGATTTAGATGCTCACTTAAATGTCTCCTCACCAAAAATATTTAAAAAAAAAAGTATTTCTTATCCAACGGATAATTTTTAAGCTAGGTATAGTGATATGTACAACTTAAAAAAATTAGGAAGACCTCAAGTCCAGGGATTCAGGATCAGTTTAGGAAACATAATGAAGTTCCCATTCTAAAAGAAAGAGTATTATGCATTTATATTGTTCATATTTTTGATATTTTACTTGAGAGTTTCAAATACTGTATCTACTATACTGTATTTATATAATTTCCTCCTCCCACTCTTCCCCTGCCCCTACTACCTCTCAAATTCGTTGCTTTTTATTAATCACACACACACACACTCACACACAAAACATCACTGCATTTTGAACACCACAGGTACACAAGTAAAATCTTTGCTAATACAGACTACGCTTGTACATGACTTCAGGATAAAATGACTAGAATGTAAAACAAATATTAATAATACAAACTCTAGAAATTATATGTTCATGTCTATAGCTGCCCCATATAAAAGTTCTAATTTGCTCCACTTCTCTGTATTTTCTAAATTTTTCATAACTATATTATTTTTTTACATAAGTCATCTAGAATTATGCTCTCCCTTGTAATTTAACTTATATCTTTAATATCATGACCTGAAGTAAGTAATATACATAAATATAACTAACAGCTATATTTTTATCTATTTACAGAGCAAATACAAACTTTTAAACTGAAAGAATATTCAATCTATATACTAAATATTAGAAAGGCAACTTTTTCAGTTTATAAATAAAGGGCCTAGACAATTAAGAAACTGGGCTGGAGAGATGGCTCAGCAGTTAAGAGCATTGCCTGCTCTTCCAGAGGTCCTAAGTTCAATTCCTAGCAACCACATGGCGGCTTCACAACCATCGGTAATGAGGTCTGGTGCCCTCTTCTAGCCTGCAGGCATACATGTAGACAGAATATTGTATATATAAATAAATTTTTTTAAAAGAATTAATAAACTATCTTATCTTTATAATTACCAACATTTTCCACAAAATTTATAAAAAAATAGAATTTAACAATAGCTTATTTATAATTGTAAATATATACATTATTTATAATTTATTATCTACTACAAAGAAAAAACATATTGGGAAGTATAAATAATCATTACATTTTGGAGGCACAGAAAAATGAATTAAGATTGCTCCCTTTCCCCAGCTTTTAAGAAAACTGAAATGTCCTCTCATTATACTGCCATTTTCTACAGTAGTCAATGCAATTTGCTTTAGTAACTACTTTACTTTTACTATTTGAAAAATCAGTTGCTACAGAAGAGTAGCATTAGCAACACCCTCCATTTCTTCTGGACCTGTCCGGCTTTTTGTGGTGCTAGAGGTCAAACCCAGGGTCTAGTACCTGACAGTCAAGTCCTCTACAAGTGAGCTACAGCCAATGCCACCTATTTCTAAAACTCACACGAAGACAAATATGTCCCCCCCTTTCTTTGATGTTTATGGGTGTTTTGTCTCCATGTATATCTGTGTATCACATGGTGTTTTACCTACATGTATGTGCACATATGGTTCCTGGTGCCCACAGAGGGCAGAAGAGGATGTCAGAACCCCCCCCCCCCCCGCCCCCGGAATTGGAGTTAGTTGTGAGCTGTCATGTGGGTGCTGGGAACTGACCCTAGGCCTCTATAAGAACAAATGCTATTGACTTCTGAGTCAACCCCTCTAATCATTTTTAATATGAAATACTGGGCTTAGGTATAGCTTAGTGACTGGTAGAGCACTTGGTTCCATTCCTATCACAGCGAAAAATACATAAACATTAAGTATGAATCTTTTATGTTTAGTATCTAACATAACAGTTAATACTTGATATTCAGGAATATTTTAGAAGCACTACATACAGGAAACATTTAAGCAACTTTATACAAGTGAAGTGGCTCAGTAGCATATAAGTCCAAGGGACAGTATAAATGTCAACTAAAGGGCTGGAGAGATGGTTGCTTTTGCAGTACTCGAGTTCAGTTGCCAGCACCCACATCACGGAGCTCAGAATCCCCTGCAATTTCACCTGCAGGGGATTTCAATGCTCTCTTCTGGCCTGTTCTGATATCTACACTCACATGCACATACACACATAATGAAAAGTAACTGTCTTGAATGTAAATTAAAGTACTCCAGTGGTTTTAAATTAACAGAATCTCTTAAATTGCATCAGGACAAGCATGTGGTCTTCATCATAATGTCTAAAAGTCAGTCACAAACATCCAAGATGGTTTAGTAGACTTATTACGGTATATTGGCAGATGATAAATCAGATGAAACATGCCAGCTTAAAAAAAAAAGCGTTCACGGCACAAATTAATAAAGTAAATTTTACAGATTAACAGCAATCATTAGTTCCTCAAGGTCTGGTACTAACAGTATTATCTAAGTTACCTGAGTGCTATATGCTTTTTTCTTTCTTAGAAAAATGGGGTTGTATACAGTTCAGGTTGGCCTCAAACTAAGACTATCCTTGAACTCCTGACCCTCCTGCCTCTACTTTTCCAGTACCAAAATTACAGGCATTAGCCACTAGAGGATTCAGTACTACATTTTAAGTTATGTCATGATATACAGGACTAAAAGTATGGTGAAGGACGTGGAAAACTGTTGTATTAAAAGTTATCTGGAGCAGGATGGGGATGTTTGTTAGCTCTGTGGTAATAGAGCAGTGGTAAGATGCTTGAATAGAATGCCTAAGGCTCTGGTTGAGTTTCAGATACTTTAAACTGTCAGGAGAGAAGGTTAATTAAAACATCAACAATAACAACTTAAAAGCAAGATTTTTTTATTTAAGAAAAATGTAAAGATAACTAAAATTAAATGGGACATCCTAGACAATGTTCAATGCAAAAAGAATAAATTGTAAACTACTAAGACTGGACAGACAAGATGACTCAACCTCTAAAGGTACTCGATGCCAAGCCTGATGACTCAAGTATGGTCCTCAGAACCCACATGGTAAGAAAGAATCGGGCCCCCACAGACACTGTAATATATTTACACATACAAAAACTTTAAACTTAAAACGCTAAAATAAATACATATATTATAAATGGTCCAGTAGGTAAGAAATGTTCCAAAGGAACCAATTTCAATTCCTATCACCCACATGTCAGCTAGCAGCCATTTGTAGCTCTAGTTCCATAGGAATTACCTTCTTCCAGCCTCCAAGCACGCAGTACACAGACGTAAATGCAAACAAAACACCCATAGATACAAAATAAAAATAAAGTAAATTATATATATATGTGTGTGTATATGTATATAGTAAATTATATATATATAAACCCCAATGTTTCTGAGCTGTTTGCCAATTGGGTCAGATAGAGCCCTCCACCCCAAGCATTACAAACTATTGCCAAAACTTCTGACTACCCTTCAGAACCTGAGAGTAAAACTCTGTTGCTGAAGACACCTCAAAATTTGAATCACAGAACATGGAGATACCACAAACTGGTACTCACCAGCAAACTTCATTCCTACTGGCTAGCATCCATGCAGCTGGAAGGTTCTATGCATGCTGCCAGAGGAGAAAAGCAAGCCTCAATCTCACCCAGCTATGAATCCTGCAAAGTACAACAATGACTGGTCTGACAAGATGGGTTCTCTAGCACAATAGTGGCACAAATATGGGAGTTATCAACCACTTTTTAAGTGCATCAAAGACCTGCCTACTCCATAATGGAACCCACACACTGCACTATTAAAGGGGCTAAGAACTTACAGCTAGATAGGTCTCTAGGAACGACCCATTACTATTACTCTAAATAGTAATTACTGCTAAATGGACATAGTATTAAAAGAACTCCTAATTACTGATTGATGCACCCAAAGATCAGCACATCTTAAATCTTCAACAGAAACCAAAGGCCTCGAACAAGACCAATGACTCATGAACACTTGCAAGTAAAGATATATGGACAGAGGAGTTTACTGTGTAATTCACTGTTACACTGCAGCTTCCATGAAGAGATTTTTAATTTTTCTTCCTTTTTTCCCCCTTTTATCACTTAAGTTTTGTCTTATTTGGGGAGGAAGATACAGGGGCTGAGAGCAGATTTGAAGGGACAGGGAAATGAATGGGATCAAAATCTTTTACATCATGTAAAAGATGCATAGAATAAATAAAAAGTAAAAAAGATTCATCGTTTTATAGGTTCACACTTTATCAATAAAAAAATTCAGTAAGACAGTTTAAATACTTATTACAGGTTATCAAAAATGCTGGAAGCCACAGCTGGCTTTATCCTATATAATGTCACCACACAGGAGGCTGAGGGGAACTACCACAATTTCAAGGCCAGCTTATGCTACATAGTAAAACCATGTCTCAATGAAAGAAACAAACAAAAGATATGCTTGAGGAGAAGAATGTTTCCAATGTGAAATACTTTTAATTTGGAAATATTTGCATATAAACATAATGAAACATCTTGGAGAATGGGTTCTAGTCCTATACAGTAAATTCCTTACAATTTGTATGCATAGCCTGAAAATTTTATATATTTAATGTACTTGGATTTTGTCTATGGAAAGATGCAGAATTTTTTCATTTGTATTCTCTTGTATGTATTCAAAATAATTTCAGAGTTTGGAGTAAGATTTTAAATTTTCAGTTAAGGATATTCACCCTATTTCTAGACCAGGCTGGTCTCCAACTCACAGAGATCCGCCTGCCTCTATAGAGAAAAAAATGGCAAGCCTCTATATTATTTTAAAGGGTATAAATATTACATTCTTAACAAGAACACTGAAATACTGGCAGTTGGTTAATCAACAGAGTTTTGGCTTGCAAAATGAGTTTGAGAGGCTAGTTGAAGAAAAATGTGAATGTACTTATTACTGACATATAGATGTGAGAACAGTTTGGCCTAGAATGAGATTTCTCCTGCCTCATACAGCCCAGTGCTGGTATTAAACAAATGTCCACTGTACCTAACTAAAGTTTTGTGGGTTAATTATTATGTTAAGGACTGAATTGGACAATATGTACAATTAACTTAAAACATTTTGTTTTATGCTAGCCACTAATCAAGGAACACCAACTCAGACCTGAACTTAACTGGCAGCTAGACATTAAAAATGAAAGCAAACAAATACCTAGCCTTTCTTATTCTCTTCCACATTCTCTGCTCCTCTTTTCTAACCCATTTGCCTCTTTTCTAACCCATTTGCCTTTCATAGCCTTCTTTTATCACTCTCCAGTTTCATTGTCTGCGTTCCTAACTAAAGTTGTTTTCCAACAGTCACTTTCATTCTACAAATTGTCTAAATGTCTTGCTTTACTAAAATCAGAAAGAGGAGAGAAAATAGAAGAGAAACTTGGATCTTTATTAAGCCTCCAAGGTAAGGACTCGTTTTTATTTAACAGCCTAGCATGCTTTTCCCCTTTGGACATTTAGAAAGCAAAATTTAAGGGTTTATCCTCATTCAAAAATTTCTCTCTTTAATCTCCCTTTACATTAGTCCTATCAATTTAAATATCTTCATTCCTATACATTGAACATTTGTGTCATAACCATTATCCTTTTTCCTTTCTATCATATCCCAATTCCTAGCATTACAACATGGGCACAACTTGATTCACCAAGGCTCCTTTATTTCTATAGCCCAACTCATACCTGAAACAAACAAAAGCTACTTTTTTAAACAATATTATTTAAAAAAATAATACAACATTGTTTATTGCTATGGTTCCCAGCAATAAGATCAAACTATACAGAGCCTACTGAACATTTAAGTTCACTCTCATTCAGTATATTAAAATGTTTTGCCTAATTTATTCCTAGATCAAACTATACAGAGCCTACTGAACATTTAAGTTCACTCTCATTCAGTATATTAAAATGTTTTGCCTAATTTATTCCTACTGTGTATTATCTTCAACCACTGTCACCCCACAAATTCCATCATTTAGTCACCCCTAAAAAGGTAAAATATAGGGGCTGGAGAGATGGCTCAGTGGTTAAGAGCATTGCCTGCTCTTCCAAAGGTCCTGAGTTCAATTCCCAGCAACCACATGGTGGCTCACAACCATCTGTAATGAGGTCTGCTGCCCTCTTCTGGCCTGCAGACACACAGACAGACAGAATATTGTATGCATAATAAATAAATATTTTTTTTAAAAAAAAAGGTAAAATATACAACTATCTCTGACATAGTCCACTAAAAGACTTGTGGGGAAGGGTTGGCGCATGCCTTTAATCCTAGCACTTGGGAGGAAGAAGCAGGCAGATCTCTGTAAATTTTTATTTTTGTTTTGTTTGTTTTATTTATTCTCTGACAATTTAATACAGGGATATACAAAATCTTGATGCTCCCTCATGCCCAACCCATACCCCTCCCACCTTTTCACAGCAACTATTGTTTACATTCTACAGAAACAAAATATAATAATCTAAACAGAATACTAAGGTTAAAAAAATAAAAACTCCAGTGGAGGATCTGGAAAGAGTTGGAGGAGAGCAGACCATGACCATAACAAAATATATTGTATATATTTTTTAAAATCTAATCACAAAGCTAAACAGTGGTGGCGCACGCCTTTAATCCCAGCACTTGGGAGGCAGAGGCAGGCGGATCTCTGTGAGTTGAAGACCAGCCTGGTCTGGAGAGCAAATCCCAGGACAGGCCCCAAAGCTACAGAGAAACCAGAGACAACAAAAATTAACCAACTGATTAGCACTGCTTCACTCCCACAAAGCATGTTTCTGTGAAAACAGACATTCCTTATCAGTTGCTGTTGAGTCTGAAGCCTGAGTTCAATCCCTGGAACTCACACAGTAAAGAAAGAGAAAGTAGATTCTGGCAAGTCGTTCTCTGACTTCCACCTGTACTGACACATGTATGGGCGCACACACACAAATAAATAAATGTAATTTAACATTTTTAGTTAACTCAAATTTATGTAAGATACTGAGTAGTTCTGCAACTTTGCTGGGCCTACAGCATATCATCGCCATAAAACAGAGTATAGTAAAAAAAGAATATCCAGGCTTTGTTAGCTTTGTTAATACTACTGGCAATCCAATGACAAGAGAAAACATACCAGATACAAATAACAGGAATGATATTTCAAAGAAAACATTAAATTCTACTTATTTTCTGCAAATGAATCACTTAGCCAGTTTTGACACTCTACTTGTAGTCTCAAAGCTAATGAGCAGCAAAGTCTGATGATAGGGCCAAGGAAAAATATGAATACACATACACACACATTGAGATATATAGCATATAGAAAAGTATGCCTAGAACCCATAATCATTAGAAATACTATACTCTTTCTGCCTATTCCTTCAGGTAACAACTTTCTTAGCATTTTCTTACACAGTGTTTTTTTCCCTGAATCTCCCTACAAAACCCTACACAACTGCCACATCAGATATCATTCTAACATCTATTGTATTTTACCAAGTCCCTTAATCAGAACTACTATAACAATTCTTACTAACTGCTAAATACAGTGTATTTTACAAGCATTCATTGCCACAAGTAGGTGTCTATTAAACTACTTTATAGGTGAGGATAAAGGAAAGGCTTAGAGGTGTTAAAGACTTATTTAAAAGACAAAGAGAGGGCTGGAGAGGTAGCTGAGGAATTTAGAGCATCTGCCAGAAAAACAACTTCAGTTTCTTGTACCCACAAGGTACTGAAACCTGTAAACTCCAGTTCCAGGGAATTGAATAACCTCCTCTAACTTCCAGAGGCACCAGACATACACATGATACAGATATACACATGCAAGCAAATATTCATATAAATGAAATAAAAAGAATCTTTTTTAAAAATGAGGACAAGGGCTATTGGAGGTCCAACAATGAGGGCAGATACAATTTTAAGGTCTTTGTAAAGGACATCACTTTTGTTAAGATTTATTTTATTTTTAATAATATGTATATATGTGTGAGGGAGGGTAGACACTTGCAGAGGCATCAGATACCCTGGAGCTGGCGTTACAGGCTGTTGTAAGCCACCTCCTGCAGGTGCTGGAAACAAGCTCTGAACTACTAAGCTACCTCTCCAGTCCAGAAAACAGTATTTTATTATTAACCAAGTCATGTACAAATTCACTTTTAGGTGATTAAAGTGATACAGGATTATAATCAAGTTATAACGGGGCAAATGATTAGGAAAGAAAAGTACTTTTGGAACTGCTTAGAAATAGAGCAAAAGAATGTCTAGGGACCTTAAAGTGGCTACAAAACTAAAAGGAAAACTGACAGCATCAAAAAAGCAATTCATGTGTCAAAACAAAACTTGTACATAAAAAGGAAAAATCATACTGAACACACATAGCCATAATATAAGTGTTGACTTAACACAGGGAAAAAGTAATAGGGAGACTGAGTAGGGACAGGGTAATTTTCACATCGTACACATAGAAATAGAAGAGAGGAACAAAAAACAAATTGCAGATACTGACATTATAAGATGTGCTGGTAAATCTGAAGAGAAAGAGCTGAAGGATGAGGAACTGATACTCTTACCAGGGAGCCAGGATTTTCTTTTGTGGGTTTGAACTATCCTGGATAAAAAAAGAATATCAAAATGGTCTGAGATGGTAGCTTTAAGGATAGAATGAAGTTTCAAATTCTACAAAACTCATAGTATAGGCTCAAAAACTAGGGTAACGGGAGCAAACAAGACACAAGTTCTAAGAATACAAGCACATGGATATATGGACTTCTTGGCTGGACATCTTTTCCTCTCAACAGTTTTAATGTCATTCCACTGGTTTCTGGCTGCCATGGTGTCTGATAAAAGAATCAAGCTTTTTTTTTTTTTAATTTTGTATGTGATGAGTTGCTATTTTGTTGCTCCTTTAAAAATTCTCTTTTGACAGTTTTACTGTAATTAATGTGCAGCTCTTTGAATTTAATCTAACTGGAGTTCACTGAGCTCTCTGAATGTGAATTATTGTTTAACACCTTATTTTTTTATTACGCTGGAAATTTTTCAGCCAGTATTAAACTATCTAAATGTTCTTCACTGTTACAACTCTTTTAAAAAATAAAAAAATTACATTTACTTATTTGTGCTTGTGTCTGAATATAACTCTCAAAATCCATTTGTTATAATTTAATCACCAAAGGATGTCTCCAACCAAATTTCTTCCTTCAGATATCAGGAATCCTGAGAGGAGGCTGAAAGAGTGTAAGAGACAAAGGGGACAGAGGCTCTCTCTAATGAGCAAAGCACATATGAATGCACTGACTGAAGTAACATGCACAGGGCCTGCAAGTCTGCACCAAGTCCTCTGCATATATATTACAGCTTCCAATTTAGTGTTTTTGTGGAACTCCCAAGTGTGTAAATGAGTGGGTCTCTGAGCTTTTTTCCTTCTGTTGGGTTACCTTGTCAAACTCTGACATGATGGTTTTTGTTTTAGCTCATAGTTTATTTTGTTATGTTTTATTGTTACCACTTAGAACCTTATTCTTTTCTAATGAGACAGAAAGGGAGTGGATCCAGATGGGATTGGAAGTAGGGAGGAAACTGAGGGGAAACTGTAATCAGAATAAATTTTGAGAAAAGAATCTACCTTCAATTAAGGGAAAAAAATGCTTGTTTAAAAAACTAATCACCAACGTAATGGCAAAAGTTGGAGGCTTTAGGAGGTGATAAAGACACATGGAGCTGAAAATTCATGAGTAGAATTATTAAGATTTTTAACCAGGCATTCCTTTAACCCTAGCACTTGGGAAACAGAGGCAAGGGGAGTCCTGAATTCAAGTCTGTTCGACAGAGAAGTTCCAGGACAGCCAGGGCTACACAGAGGAATTGTAACTATAATAATAATAATAATAATAGTAAAATTTTTCTGAAAGAAATTTTAAAAGCAGAAATAAAAATAAAAAATTAAGATTTTTCTATGATTATTTTTTCCTAGCTATGTTGCCCAGGCTTTGGACTCAAGATTCTCTTACCTCAGCTTCCAGAGCGCTTGAGAATTGACATTTTTTAAGACTTGTGTTCATTAATATGTATGATAAATACTTTTCAGCTAACATTTTCCCTTTGAAAACTCTAAACGCCATCAAAGTCAAAGAAAAACTTAAAAGACTTCAATCCTCCCCAGTTCTAACTTTTATAAGCAAAAAATTCCTGGAAATAACACAAGAAACAGCAACAACTTTTCTCAAGATCTCAGGACCTCCCTTATTTCCAGGACAGAATATCACTGCAGAAGCTACTGATCTAGTACCTTCAACAATTATAGAGTAAAAAGAAATGCAAGCAAAACCAAAGTCCCAAGAAAAAGGCAGCTTAACAAAAAAACTGGCTCTCACCCCTCTACCTAAAATTTGATTAGGGCTAAACATGCAACTAACTTATGCACAACCCACCAAAATCAGAAATGAGGTACTTAGATTCTCTTACCATGCAGTATGGGCAAGTGACTTACACACCCACCTCAGCAGAAGCAGTCTTTCTCGTGGTAGCTCCTACCACAGTAATGTTAGCAGGGTAAAACAAGTCAATGATCTTCAAGGTCATTGATAAGGGTACTCTAATTTTATCAAGTTATAGGTGGGCTAGTTAAAAAGCTCACCTTCTTTCTACGAGTGGCAGAAGCATAGGAAAGTGCACTTCCTATGCCCATGACTGGGTTAGTGGCAAGACAGAGGAGATAATCTAAGCCACATGCAGTAAAAGAACAAGGTGCTCCCATTTACCCACTTAGAGAACTTTGAGTAGGGAACAGTATTTCTCAACCTTCCAATACAGTTCCTCATGTTGTGGTGAACCCCAACCATAAAATGATTTTCATTGCCACTTCATAACTAATTTTTCTGTTATGAATCTTAAATATCTGATAATGCAGGATATCTTACATGCAACCCCTGTGAAAGGTACATTCATCCCCAAAAGGGGTCTCGATCCACAGGCTGACAACCACTGACCTAGCAGATAGGAGACTTAAAGCTAAGGCAGTCACTTTATTATGCACCACCACCCCACACTCGTAACAGTCCTGGGTGGGTAGGCTAAGGAGCTGAAGCTGCACCCTAATTCAGTATCAAGAAAATTGAACAAGGTCACCATAGTGGCAATGGGACCCAGTAGGAGGCAGAACTTCCACATCCAGCACTGAAACATAGTAGTAAGTAGGCCCACAAGAAGTTTAAATTGTTCCCCTGTGCCAATGGCACTCACTGTGAGCTGAGCTCTAACTTTATATTTGGCATCAACAGGGATGAAGAGAACAGAGATAATAGGTTTGTGCTGTATGCTGTAACATGAGAGCAGTCTTGAGTTAACTCCCTACTTCTTTCTTGCTAAAGCAACACAGCACATCAGAATGTTATCTTAATGTCTCATTCAAGAGACAAGACAATATTAAACTGGTTCCCATTCTGCGGACTTCCACTTTACCAGGGTAAATGTCAGTAGGACCAATTGAAACTATGAAACACACACACACACACCTCCATCCTTCCCTCTCCCCACCTCTTGTCCTACATCTCATCAAGGATACTGACTACTATTAAAAAAAGCAGACTTCGAATATGATACCCAAAATGTACATGATACAATCAAAAAATCACATCCTTCCAAAATCCAAAAAAATATAACATGGAGACAAACAAGCAATAGTGCTTATTATCAGTTTTAAATTATTCAATAGATTTAAAAGCCATCAACAAAATGCTTCAAATAAGCAATTAGAACTGTTCTTGAAACAAACAAAAAACTGGAAAAGTCTCGACAAAGGCAATTAAAAGAACCAAGCAGAAATTATGAAACTAAAAATTAAAAACTTTCTGGCTAGGCCTAACACAATCATGGAAATGACAAAAAAGAATGTGTGAGCAGATCAATACAGTCACCAATCTAAAGAAAGAGAAAACAATGAAAACAAATAAACACAGCCTGGGGACCTATATAACAAAGAAAATAAGCTAAGATATAAAGGATCACACTCAAAAACACCAAGATGTGCTCTTTCTCTGTCTGTATGCATGTATGTATTTATGTATATCCCACAGGAAGGTAAGGAGAAAGAGTAATGAAAAATACATTGTGCCGGCTAGTTTTATGTCTTTATCTCTCATTCCTGAGGTATATATATACTTGCTCTATATTAAATATGCAGTGGAGATTTCCCTTTCAGTATGTGACAAGGGTTATATTATTTCCTTTTGAGTTTTTATTTGTTGTTGTTTTTTCAGACTGCAAATGAGAAATCTGCTGTCCTTCAAATTGGTGTTCCCATATAAATGATGAAACTTTTCTGCCTAGTCATTTTCAAGAATCTTTTTGTCTCTGCTTTCCAGAAATTTAGTTATTAAGATGTTGGTGCTGGTATTTTTAGTACTGTTTTATTTAGTGTTTACTTGCCTTTTCTATATGTGTAATCTGTTTCAATAAATTTGAGAAATTTTCAGCCACTGCTACCAGTAAATATTTCTTTAATCTTACATTCTCTCATTTTCCAAAACTCTGAAAATAATCTTAGCTCATTTGTTTTGTTATATGGGTCCCTGAGGCTATTTTCATTTGTTTTTCACTAGTTTTATGTCAATCTGACAGAAGCTTCAGTCATTTAGGAACAGAGAACATCGTTGAGAAAATGTCCCCAGCAGATCAGCCTACAGGCAAGCCGATGGGACAATGTCTTATGTAGTAATTGATGAGGGAGGGCCCAGCCCATTTTGGTTGGTGCCATCCCTAGGTAGGCTCTCCTGTGGATGTATAAAAAAGCAGACTGAGCAAATGTGAGGAGCCAAAAAGTAAGCAGCACACCTCCATGGCCTCTACATCAGCTCCTGCCTCCAGGTTCTTTCCTAGCTTCCCTCTGTGGACTGTTTGTTACCTTGGAGTGTAATACAAAATAAAATTAACTCTTTCCTTCCTAAGCTGCTTTATCACAGAAATGGAAACCATAACTAAAACACACATGAAACAATAAAATAGCAGGCTTAAACTCTAAGTATAAATGACCTAGAGATATTAAGAGAGACAGGAAGAGTTAATTTATTTAAGTGTCTAACAACATACACTATGAGCAAAAAATTACTTCCAGTATGACAACACAAGTAAGTTGAAAGAAAAAATGAAAAAATATATAGCAGAGTGTAGCACAGTGGCAGAGTGCTTGCCTAACATATGCAAAGCCCTGAGTTTTACTTTCAATACACAAAAAGGGAAAAAAAATACTATGTAAACATTAAATAATTAAAAAGGGAAAAGTGTCTATGGTAAGAGAAAGTACACAACAGAGCAGGGAAAATCACCAATGAAAAAAAGGGATACATTAAATACTAACAAAAGTATTAACATACCAAAAGACATGGGTATAAATGCAATGACAGAACTTCAAAATACAGGAAGCAAACACAAATCCATAACTGCCGATGGAGACAGGCAAAACCACACACTAAATAATTCACAGAAATACTGGATAGCAAACTGGCAAGGACAGAGAAGAACTAAACACAATCAACCAACATCATCTATCATGTTGGTTTACACAGTAAGAGTAAAATACATATTCAAGCACCCAGAAATATTCACAAACAGAAAACAAAATATGTACCAAGTCATAAAACAAAAGACAACAATTAAAAAATTAGACACAGTAAAATCTCTTAACTACAATGGAAATAAGCTAAAAAAAAAAAAAATTTCCATAACCTCAACAAGTTGTTAATACTCCAAAGCTAAAAGAGATTTGAAATGTCAGGAGGAATTTAAAAAATCATAAAACTGTTACAGAATATATGAGGCACAGCTACAGTAATGCTGAAAGGTAATGTGCTAACACTATATCATCTAACAAAATAATCTAAATTCCTCGCTTAAGAATGGTATTATTTATAATGTAATAAAAAAATTATTTGGAAAAAATAAAATTAAAAAAAGAAACTAGAAATAAGCCAGTAGTGTATGTCTTAATCTCAGCCAGCCTAGGCCAACCAACTACCTGTCTCAATAAACAAACAAATAAATAAATAAATAGGTAAATAAATAGATAGATAGGTAAATAAATAGAAAAGCAAGAAAAAAATTGAGAGATAAAAGACCCAGAAATGTCTTTTCGTGTCACAAATAAAACTTGGGATCATTACACAAATCAAATAGCCATTGAAAGCTCAATTAAAAAAAAAAAAAAAGAGCAGAAAGAATTCTATGTTCCTATTTAACAAACCCAGTAATTTAGAAGAAGTAAACCAATTCCCCCAAAAGTACAAATTACCAAAATTTAGCAAACATGGCAAAGTCTGAGAAGCATTAATGGTGAGTTCCTAATTAGAGCTTCAAAAAGAGAAGCTTACCCATTTCACCAATTTTTATTCAGAAATAAAAACATTTCCCAACTCCTTTTCTGAAGGCAAGCATACAGTAAATGATAGCAAAGCTAGGCAAATGCTATCTATACACTAAACTACAAACCAAAATGAACTCAAATACAGAAATTCAGCCTCATGATCACAGACACAAAATTCAACAACAACAAAAAAAATTAGCAAATGTAACTCAACAAGGTACAAATGAAGTATATACATGAAGAGCAACTAAGTTTTAGTCTGGGCATGTAAAGCTGGTTTAACATTTATCACACACCAACAGACTAAAGAAAAAATGGTAAAAATCACATCAAATGACCCACTTGGGGGGAAAAAAAGGCATTTGACAAAATCCAACTTTCATGAGAAAAACTCCTAAACAGTTAAAAAGCAGCTAGGTAAAGGAGAATGGATACAGGAACATTCTCAACTGTATAAATTGCATCTTCTGAAAAATCTAGCATGAGCTGATTTTTTTTTTTTTTAAATACAGGCTCAGGAGGTGAAGGCTTCTATCACCAAGTCTGACAACCTGAGTTGGATCCCCAGGATCCACATCATAGAAAGGAGAGAATCAACTCCCACAAGCCATGCACTGATCTGCATACATGTGCACACACACAAGCACACAGAATAAATGTAATCTTACAGAAATTTTTTTAGCTCTATCATATATTTTACAACAAATAACTGAATGTTTTCCCTCTATCTTCAGGAATAAGGAAAAGATATCCACTGTCTTTATTCTTATTCAACACAGTACCTACTAGAAATGCTAGCCACTGCACTGAGGCAAGGGTGATAAAAGACATAAAGGTTGGAAAGGAAAAAATAAAACTTAAAACAGGTAACACGAATCTCTACTTAGCGTATCACACAAGGAATCTTTAATAATAATTGATGGAGGTGGGTCATCTTTCTATCTGTTGTTTCATTGGTTAAGTAATAAAGAAACTGCTTGGCCTCTGATAGGGTAGAATTTAGGTAGGCGGAGTAAACAGAACAGAATGCTGGGAGAAAGAAGCTGAGTCAGGGAGTCGCCATGATTCTCCCACTCCAGACAGACGCAGGTTAAGATCTTTCCTGGTAAGCCAACTGGTGGAGCTACACAGATTATTAGAAATGGGTTAGATGGATATTTAAGAGCTAGCCAATAAGAAACTGGAACTAATGGGCCAGGCAGTGTTTAAAAGAATACAGTTTCCGTGTAATTATTTCGGGCAAAGCTAGCCGTGCAGGCGGCCGGGTGCCGGGGATGCAGCCCACCACCCTTATTACAACAAATAATAAAACTTCCTAGGATAAATGTGTGATCAAGGTTACCATACAAAAATATACATACATACATACATACATACATACATACATACATACATACATACTGGGCTGGGAAGATGGCTCAGTTGGTAAAAAAAAGGGTCTGCCATGCAAGCATGAAGACACGAGGTTCAGATCCCCAACACTCACATAAAAACAGGCACAAATGGCCAGCCAGTCTAGACAAATCCATAAGCTCCAGTTTACGTAAAAGAATGTGTCTCAAAAACTGAAGTAAAGATATCCTGACAACAACCTCTATCCTCAAGTGTCTGCATGAATAGGCACATACAGGCACATAACACAAAACAAATAATTTAATACACCACAGGGATGAAGGATATGACTCAGCGATAGAGAAATGAGGTCCTAGGTTTGGTGTTCAGCCATAAAAATTAAAAAAAAAAAAATTTCAATCTTAGGCTCTCCTACAAGATAATCAACTATCCCAAGTTATCCCCGACCTCCACATATTATTTAGATCAGCTTCACAGTTGGAATAAGTGTAAATTGTGATCTTCAATTTAGATCTACAATGATAATTTATACCTGTTTCAAAGGAAATGAAACAGGTATAAATTTAACAAATACAGAATAATTCACAAAAAAACTAATTAAATAAAAAAGTGCTTCAAACTTGGGTACTGGAAGACAGCATAGTAATTCTATGATATATAATTACTGTAATTCATATCAACTTTTTAAAAATAATTTTAGTGCCTTAGGCTACATGTGAAGATCATAAGACAACTTTCAAGAGTTATTTCTTTCCTTCTACCATGTGGATCTTGGGGATCTAACTTAGATCACCAGACTTGGTAACAAAAGCACCTTTACCCACTGAACTATCTTATAGGCCCACAAGCTTACTTTTAAATGAATACAGAATAAACGATAAGAACTACAATATTTAATATTAAGGCTTAGATTTAGCTATTATAAGCATACTAATAGAACAGATCTACGAATAAATGAAACAAAATACAGCACCCAAAAGAAATAAGACTCTAGAATTATGTCTAATTTTTGATAGATACAAAGCAATTAGATGGAAAATACCACATTTTTAGCGAATAGGGGTGGAGTAATTAAACATATTACAACAAAAATAAAATCAAACTTCAACCTAAACCTCACATCTTGTTCAAATATAAACACATAAAAAAAATTACATGAAAGGAACTCTATGAAGTAAAAAGTTCAAAACCCATCTCCCTAGCTGTGTTCTGCTCTTCATAATAGTGATTACTTAACTACTTTGTGATTACTCCTCCAAAACTGATCTTTATCTTTTAAGCTGGCAGACAAACGCACTGAAGAACCCATAGAGGGCTGGAGATGGCTCAGAAGTTAAAGAGCACTAGCTGTTCATTCCCAGTACCCACAGGGTAGCTCACAATCATCTGTAATGAAATCTGGTGCCCTCTTCTGGTGTGCAGGTATATATGCAGACAGAACACTGCATACATAAATCTTTAAAAAAAAATAGGAAAGTATATATTAGTATTACAAAGAAAGATCATGAGGTATATAACACGTAGATCATCCTTTGAATAGCTGAAAAAGCCAAAATCTGATTTTTAGATTATTTTTGTAAACAAAATTAAAAAGCAACTTCTTACTTATCTAATTGAGAATTAGTAAGGATCTCCAAAGAAAAAAATTCCCATAGTTTTTAGGAGTTTTGTAATCTGTTAAACTGACCTTTCTTACAAATGTTCAGAGTACTGGACATTGTGCTTTCTGCCGCTAATATTCATGGGCCAGTAATCCTTATACTAATCCCACCCCACTCAAGGAGTTTCAAGTTTAGCATAATGATATCCACATTACCTTCATATTTCCTACACTGAGCACTTGAACTTGGTGTGCATTCAAATATTTCTGTCATAACTTACAAACCAATATAGAAAGCATATGCAATTATATATCAAGTTTCAGTATGAATACATGACTATCTATCATGCTTTCATTAAATAAATGACATTAATTAAATAGTCTGCAAATAACTACATGAAAGCCCTAAATAGCCCAACCATCATTTCAATTCTTGGACAAGTGGTAGGTAGTGTTTTTTTTTTTAATTTTTTTTTATTTATTTATTAAAGATTTCTGCCTCCTCCCCGCCACTGCCTCCCATTTCCCTCTCCCTTCCCCCATCAAGTC
This sequence comes from Alexandromys fortis, assembly GCF_014885135.2. NCBI lineage: Eukaryota > Metazoa > Chordata > Mammalia > Rodentia > Cricetidae > Alexandromys > Alexandromys fortis. The sequence continues at coordinate 3,197,796 of NW_026068001.1, forward strand.
CCCCTCACCCGATCAAGTCCCCCTCCCTCATCAGCCCGAAGAGCAATCAGGGTTCCCTGACCTATGGAAAGTCCAAGGACCACCCACCTCTATCCAGGTCTAGTAAGGTGAGCATCCAAACTGCCTAGGCTTTAATTTTTTTATTTAAATAACATTTTTTCACTTATTTTACATACTAACCAGTTTCAGCTCCCTCCTCTCCTCCCATCCCTTCCCTTTTCCTGCCTATCCTTCTTCCCATCCACTCCTCCCCCATCTCCATTCTTTCTGATTTTTTCTCCCATGGGCTTGCACATCAAGTTGAGGCAGGACCTCAAATAAAGTTCCTTCCCTTATGTCTAGATGGGGCCAGGTAATCCAGCATAGAGAACAGGTTACCCAAAACCAGCTAAGCTCCAGGGAGAGGTCCTGCTCCCAGTGTTAGAAGCCTTGCTAAGAGACCAAGCTACACAACTGTCACACACATGCAGAGGAGGTTGGTCCCACCCAGGCTCCCTAACTGCTGATCCGACGTCCATGAATTCCCATGAGCTCAGGTACGCTGTCTCTGAAACCATCCAGTCTTGATCAATAGAGCTGTACCAGACCTTATTATCAACCATGGTGCTATCTCTCACTTTGTCCTTCTGTGTCACGATGGTTTGCTTCTTCCAGGGGCTGGACCTTTTCATGTAAAGTTTAGAATAAGTGTGTCTGTCTACACAAAGCTTTGATGGCTGGGATCGACTCAATCCTACTGACCTGGGAGCTCTGACTTCTTTGCTGCGCTGTCCGTTCATGGACATGGTATGCTTTTCTCTTGGTTTAGATTTTTCTGTTTGTAATCGGCTTCAAGCATATAGGTCTTACATACATTTTGTTAAGTATGAATTTCATTTTTCTTTGGTCTTCCTTTATATTCCGAATATGTGAAGACATCATTAATTTCTCATGTTTTCATGAGTTTCCAAACTATACAGAGCTTCTAACTAACATGCAATGTTTGTTGGTACCCGATGTCTGCTAGGCCCACACTTGATTGCTGCAGCCTCTATAGGCTGCAGCCCTGTAGGTTTTTGGGTACTGAATCACTTTACCAGCCATCATATTCCAAACGTTTACCATGGAGCCTGGTATGTGGTAAACACTGGGTAAAACTTTTGGCTAAAAGGATGAATAATGGCCAGCATCAAACTGTGGGCTCTGAGAGGCCATGGGGAGTGTGTGGTGAGTACATTCTTCTCTTCACAGACAAAAATTTGACTCGCTAATGAGTTGAATAAGTAAAACAGGTTACGTATGCTTTTTAATTTTCTCAGTGATGAAGAGGAGGTTTATGGGGCCAAAGAAGGACACTAGCAACTGTGGCTGTTATGTACTGAGTCCTACTGTGTGCCAGACTCACACTAAGTGCTTTCTGTGCCTAACCTCCTTTCATCCTCACCATGTCCTTTCAAGGACAGAAGGGCTGCTCTGATGGGGACATGACCCTAGAAACTCAGCATGACACACCTTTCCTGAGTGCAGGTCTAGTTAACTCCAAAACCTTTCAGTTTACCGCAAGGGGTTTGTGTAACTTTAGCCCACAGCAAAGAGCCTTGCCCTTCGTGTCGTCTTTTGTTTATTGTGCAGATGTGGATTTCCACTTTAGTTTTGAGCTGTCAATCATGGCTACAGGTCCTCTTTCCTCTCCGGCCCCATGCCCGTTCACCTTGGCACCTTGCGTATTGTGTGTGAGCTCTACCGACTTGTTCCTCATCTTCTCTTGTGCATTGCTAGCATCGCGTGCAGCTAAGCTGTTTCAAGGACTTCCAAGTGTTGCACCCTGTTCAAACTGCCTTACGTATGCTGACTCACCCATGGATTGGTTCTATGTGGTGAGCAGCACCGTCCTCATTTTGCAGGTGGCGAGACCAAAGCTTAAATCAAAGAGGCCACCTTATCAAGTCTCAGAGCTGACCGGAAACAGGGCTGTGAGCTGGAATCTGATCCCAGGTGAAATCTGTAAAACGGGGTCTGATTACAACACACTGCCTGCTGGTGGCTATCAGATACTGCTGTGTACATATTTCCGGTTGTGATCCTACCCTTGAACACTGAACCATCTCTCCTGCCCTGTACGTAGGAAAAGTCAAGCCAGTGGGGAAAAAAAAATGAGATCTCCCAAGCCAATTAAAAGAAAGATAACTAATTCAAGGCTTTAAAAGGCCATTTACATCATATCTGTTACTGTCTTAATTAATGTTCTAGTGCTGTGAAGAGATACCAAGACTAAGGCCACTTATAAAAGAAAGCATTTAATTTAGGGGCTCATGGTTCTNCTGCCTCCCATTTCCTTCCCCCTTCCCCCATCAAGTCCCCCTCCCCCGATCAAGTCCCCCTCCTCATCAGCTCAAAGAGCAATCAGGGTTCCCAAAAAAAACATAAATTAGTTCTCTGGATACCACATTTCAAAAATACTAATAATGTAGTGTTATCAGTTATTAACATCAATTTCAAAGAAATCAAAACATCACTGAGTTTCAAAGCAAAAATGAACAAAAATCCCCTTCAAATATGCAGAACATTGGTAATATATATGCAAAACTAAATGTTATATGATCTAAATCAGAAAAAGAGTGCAGCCTGCTAAGCAATAAACCTTAAGTTTAAGTATGTTTTTGTTACACAAGTAACAAAAATTTACCTTTGAAGCAATTTTAACAACCTATATTATGTAAAAGGGAGTCAAATGTTGTCTTTTGTATCTGAGTCTACAGAAAATCTATTCAATAAGTAACAAAAATTTACCTTTGAAGCAATTTTAACAACCTATATTATGTAAAAGGGAGTCAAATGTTGTCTTTTGTATCTAAGTCTACAGAAAATCTATTCAATGAAAACAACAGAAATTTACAATTACCAGTTTAGAGCCAAGCATTCTTAAGGCTCACTCTTAGAAATCCCAGTAGTAAGGAGGCTGATGCAGGAACACTATTACCTAGTGGCCACCTGGGGCTAGAGTTAAGACCCTGTCTCAAACAAAGAAACAAGAGTCTACATATGTAATGCTGCAACTCTATTCTGGGACAGACATGTGAACATGTTCTGTAATCTCTTACTATAATTTTGTTTCAGGGAACACAGCAAAAATCTTAGCAAATATATAGTAATTGCATAAAACTTTGTCCAAGCAATTTTGACTATAAGTGTTTAGAAGATAATTTTCCAAACTAGAAAACAAGTTTAAAAATCAATCAAATTAAAAATCTAATTTTCAGTCACAAGGCATACTTATTTATTTTGTGTGTGGGGGCGGGTAGAATGAATCAGTTCTCTCTCCCTCCTCATTGTACTTCAAAGGGATCAAACTTAAGTCCTCAGGCTTGGCAACAAGTGCCTTTTCCTGATGAGTCATCCTGCCAGCCCTCATGATACTATTTCTATAACTACTTTTTCCAACCAAAACACTAAAGTTCTTTAGCACTGAAAATGAATATCCTCTTAAGTCCTTACAAAAATAAAGTACACGTTTGTTTTCACACATCACCAATAATCCAATATTATATTCATTACCCACCCCCAAAAATAAAAATGTCAAGTATTTTCTTAATATCACTTTAAGAATACATTTTTAATTTTTCAAATGATGAACAATTTGTAATTCCTAAGTATTCTATAAAATCTTTCTATTAAAAGAGCTATCAAAAGAAATCCAACCAGAATACTTAATACAAACTTTAACAATAAGATTGTTTGAAATAAACAACTATAGGGCCTGGGACATGGCTCAGTCAATAATCACTTACTGCCAAGTCTGACCACCTGGGTTCAATCACGGTGACATAGGAAAGACTAGAACAAGGATTCCTGACTTTCCACTGGTGCTTGCTACTGTGCCTGCTCTAGCCTGCATGCAATGCTCTCTCTCCCTGTCTCTCCCTCCTTGTCTCTCCTGTGCACACAAACACATACACGCGGTTAAGAGCACTGATTGCTCTTATAGAGGACGCAGTTTCAATTCCAAGAACCCACATAGTGATTCACAACTGCGAGTTCTAAGAGATCAGAAGCTTTCTGGCCTCACCAGTCACACCACCCAAGTGGTACACAGACGTACATACAGGCAAAACACCCACAGACATAAATAAGTAATAATAATGAATAATTAAGTTACCCAAAAATTAAGGTTCAGCATTAAAGAGAAAATTTAAAGATCATGCTATATTCCAAGAATTTTAAAGCAAGCTCTAATTCCTTACAGCCTTATTTAAGGTATTACTACAAAAATATGTTATTAATTTTTTTAAGTACAAAACACCATACCATATAAAAGACAATCCTGCAAAGAAAACTTCTTTCAATGACTCTTGCATAATGGGATCTTACAAAAGAATGCAGAGTCAGGGAGAAATCACCTGAAATATAGCAGCCTCACACAGGAAAAAGTAATAAATAAATTTGCAAACAAATAAAAAATACTTATGTAATGGTTTTAGTTTTTCAAAACGTTTTAGACTTCTGTTTATAAATGTGCACTTTAAAACTTTAAGGATGCAATAAAAACACAAGGGGAAATTTTTTTTTTTTCAAGACAAATAGGAATGACTAAATTTCCACAAGAAATTTAGTGAAATACATTTTGGAACAGAAGAAATTTTTCTGGGAATAATGCAACAAAATTCGTAGCTAAAAAAGGAATTCCGGTAACTATTATGTTTTCGGTTAAACTGCCTGAACACACCCAACACACACAGTAGAGAAAAGTCAACATTTTTTTAAAGAGTTACATAGAAAATAATTCTAAAATCAACATAACTCAACATTCCACTTCCCAAACCTCACATCCAAAAAATACAGATTCTCAAGAAACTTAAAGGATGGATAAAATTAAATAACTCAACTCAATACTCCTTTCCAAGGACTCTAGTTCACTCATTCTATGCAGAATTCAATTCAAACAGAAGAAAAAAGTTTCATTTTGTGAAGCATAAATTTATATTATACATTCTACGGATATGTTCAAGCTAATAAGGACACAACTAAGATCTATCCAAGCGTTCAAAATACATAATATAGAATGTTTTAGCATGAAGGCTGTTGGGTCCTGATCTAAGTAGCTAGGACCCTAAGGAGCACTTAGCCCAAACCAGTGAAGATTTTTTTTTAGCTCAATATACTACTCAGTTTATCAAACTACCCGACACGTATTAAGTCATAATTCTTCCCCAAAATAAAAATGAAGCTTCACAAATTTTTCATGTTTAAGATGTTACTATATTCAAATACCAAAAAAATGAATAATGCACATTTATAAAATTTTGAAAATGCACAATTTTTAAAATGTTAACTGTAGGTTTCACTCACTAGTACAATACAACACAATATCCAATGTCAGGTACCACCTGCTGTGATTCTGATTACATGCCTTCTAAGATATGTATGAACTAGCACTTTACACGTGTACATAAAACAGATTCCACTTATTTCTTAATCACCATAACCAAAAACAATAAATTTAGTCAAACTTTCAAAATGAATTCTTCCTGCTAGCAACTTTCTTAACGCAATGTAGAATGGCAATGCTCAATCCAAAATAAAATGGGCCTTCAATCTGAACACTTAATTAACTTTGGAATGACAACTTCACAGAAATCTAGTCTTTGTACATAAAAGACTTTCAAATAGGCTGGGGTAATCTTAAAAGCCGAAGACCAACAACTACTGATGCTTATATAATTCAAAAACTAGTCTGTACATTTTGTCCAGCGACAATTTTAATGGAGCAAATTAATACCCATATTGTCAAAGTTTAATTCAAAAGCTCTTACCACTCCAAGAAACTGGACTTACTGAAAAGGATTATGTGTGTTCTGTTTTCTGGTCACTGCCTATACTCAAAACTTCTTATATTTAGATACCTGTGACCAGAGATAAAAAGCAACTAATGTCGCTAAACCAAAATACAGGCCAAAAAAAAAAAAAAAAAGATAATCATTAAAATAATCAACTTTTTAAAATGGTGCTAGGCTTTAGTCTTCTTTCTTAAATTTCTCACTTGCAACAATAGAGCTAAGTGTCAAACGCAAACCTAGACTACAGCCAAAGAAGAAAATGTCTAACGAATGCAACAGCTTGCATACACACTCCAAGTTTCAGGGTCCAAATGAACAACAAAGCCTCCCAATACCATTCCAAGCACACTTCGGTCAGGAACTATAAACTGCAGCCGACGGAACAGACTCCAGCCTTTGTTCAATAGCTTGCTTCCGATGGGTAACCAAATGTGCTACAGGTTGATCAGCATTACCAGGCTGGCGCATGCTGTTTCCAAGCTAGAGAAGGGTACAAAAAATCTACATGCAAATAATCTATGACAATTTTTTTTTAACCACTGAGCTACACACTCCATGGGGGAGGCCTGTTCTTCGATACTATTTCCATGTTTACCTCTCCTCCCTCCCCAAACCCCCCCCTTTCACCTTCTCCTCCCACCCTGTCCCGCCATCTTGGGCCGATAGAAGCAGCCATTACTTAACTAAATGACAGTACCAACAACTTTCCACACAAATAAACAGAGACTACACCCCGAATCCTCGCCAACCGCCCCTGGCAGACTCACAGGAAACGAAGGTCCAGAAAACGCACTCACATAAACTGTGGCAGATCTATAGCAGAGAGACCCAAAAAGTAAACAAGTCACCTAACTTCAGGTAAAACACACAGCAATCGAAATACGTGTCACCAACCCAATGCAAAGTAGTCACCGACCTAAAGTACGGACAACTTCCCCCTGCAGGCGACGGAGACAAGAAACCGTCCCAAAACGTTCGGTTAACAGCAGACATCACCAACAGCCTGACTAAAGGAAGCCTAAAAACCCGGGGAGGTAACTAATGGGGGATCCAAGACAATCTGCCCCGTTCGGGATCTCAGGACCCTGCAGAGGCACCCCGGGGATCATCGGCCTAGCTCCCCGGGGCGCTAACATCGGAAGCAATTTGGTCGCCGCACACGAGCTCGGCCCAAAATGCGCGGCTGCCTCTGTTGCTCTGGCTCCGAGAGAAGTGATATCTCAAGAGAGCAAGCGAGGCACCAGGGGGTGCGGGGAGCGCGGGGGCAGGAATTAGTTGTCCGCAAGCCCCTGGGCTGTCGTCCGAGGCCACAATGAGTGGTGGCCCCGGGTGCGGGGCCCCGGGCGAGCGCGCCTCTGGCCCGAGGGACTGTGTCCGCGCTCCGGCCCGCAGCTGCCTTACCTTGTCCAGGAGGGCCTTCATCCTGGCGCCATCTTCATGAAACCTCACGAACCCGAAAAGGCGGCTGCCGAAAAAGACACACGCGGCTCGTTAGTGCTCCCGCAACGCCGCCGAGCGGTCCCTGCCGGAGCCCGAGGCCCCGGCGTCGGCGCGGCGCCCTGAGCGCCCAGCCGAGGTGCCCGCCCCACCGCCACCACACGCGAGCCACGCTCCAACCTCGGCGGAGAGCAGCGCCTGCCTGTCCCGAGCCGCCCCGGCCGCTGCCCGCGCCCCGTACCTGTCCAGTCCGCCGAGCGCCTCCCTTTCGTCGCCTGTCAGGCTGGGGGACGCCTCTTCGCTCTCGCCGCTCGCTTTTCCCGCCGCCATTTTCTTTTCCTCATCACCGAAAGCGGCGGCGGCGGCGGTAGCGAGCGACACTCCGCAGGATTTCATGGAAACGCAGCGAATTCCCAACTCCAACGCCGATTGCCTCCCTCCCCTGGCCGGGGCCCGCAACGACTCCCCCAATCTCTGCACGGGACCGGCACACCAACTTTATCTCTGCCTCCTCCGCCGCGAAAGACGGCGGCGGCGAAAAATCCCAACGCGGTAGAGGCGAAGGCAGCTGCAGCAGGGGCTGTGGAGCCACTGGGTCGGTAGCGGCTACGGCTCGGCTGTAGGGTCACATCGCGGGGGCGGGAAGGGGTCAGCCACAGGCGGGGACGACGGGAATGGCCGGAGCGCGCGGGGACCGGGAGCTCTGGGGAGATTCGTAGGAGACACAAACTTCCCCGGCACCAGCACAAAGTTGTTGTAATTGTGTCACACAGCGAACCCCACGCCGCTGCCGTGACCCCCCCTTCCTGCCCGGCTTCTGCGGCCAATCGGAGCCGGCCCTTCGCCTCACGTGACCTTTGTTGACTCGCGTCAGCCGTGGCTCCACTGAACTTGCTAGCTGCTTTAGCCCGCCCACCGAGGCCGCCACAGACCCGGGAGCGGGGTACTCGCCAGCTCTGCTCGGTGATTGGCTGAAGGGCCCGTCCGTCCTGAGAAGGGTTGTCACTGAGTGGGGCAGCCGGCTAGGTTGTGCTTCTTAAATACGCGGGCAGAGAATGGAGGGTACGGGCCGAGTGGCTTCTGGAGCCCTGGCGGGTCGGGAGGGGGAGGGGAGGGGAGGGCAGGGCGAGGTCCGACACCGCCCGCGGCGGCCGCGCGCAGGGACACCGTGGAAGATCTGTGCCTGCCCAGAAACCTTTCGGTGGGCCGAGACTGCGGCTTCGGTGCTCCTGCGCTCGCCCGCGCACTCCGGGAATAGCGAGCCCCACCGGGCCCAGGAGCGGCCGAGTCGCGGTCCCAGACCGCTGCCCTCGGAAGAAGGCGCACACTTTAACCCTGCCACAAATAAGAACCTCCACGGGGAGTGCGCCAGAGGGGCAGCTGCCCGGGTGCCGCCCTAGACTAGGCCCCAGTAGTGGTCCGAAGCCCTACACCCTCCCCAAGGTGAAGGGGAAAACGTCCCCGACCCCCTCCCACACACCCCAGGCCGGAAGGAGTGAAGAGTAGCCCGCAGGGTCTGGCGCGCTGGCCGCGGCACCCCACCGCCACAGGTCTGTCGGCAGCACTTTCGGGCCAAATCTAACTACTGCTTGGATTTAGCCCGCACCCTTGCAGTAACTCATTACCCTGGAAGAAAAAAACAGTGAAATCTGTTGAGGGGGGGATACCCAGAATGCTGGGTCCTGTTGCTGTCGTCTCAGTGGGACCTCCATGGAAGAGTAAGAACTGCATGTGAACTGACCTTAGAGAAACAGAGCCTCAACACACTTGGCTGCCCACAAAAGCTTTTGCCTGCTTCCCCGAGACACGGAAACTCTTAGTAATATTTACTTGTTCTGCCCCTCAGGAGGGGCACATAAAAGTCTGGTTTCAGTCCACAGTATAATCAGGAGAAAAACTAATGGACTTGGAAAGACAGATTTAATTTGTATCTCATATAGCAGGGCACACCTCCAGTTTTAGGGGATAGGGAAGTACTGATTATTAAAGAATGACTATATGAAGCAAAGGATCCCTTTATAAGTGGAGTTTTATATGTTTTAAGTAGTAAGTTTACACCTGTAATCAATAGGGTATATTTAAATTTCGATTTCAGACTATGTGAGTGCTGAGTCAGTAAATCCTAGCTGGATTTAGTGAGACAATGACAATCCCGAGTGATTTCTGCAAACACAGGGCACTTTCAATTGCTGCCTGGAGACTAGTAACTAGATGAACAAACTCTAATTTTATATTAATTATATTTCATGTTTAATTGCAGTTTTGGAAAACATCTCTTCCACTCTATGGTATTTCATTTTACTTAAGTAAGTGCAGGGGACTGAATATTTTCCATAGCTAAATGAACACATGTATTGTTAAGTGTCACCAATGGTGACCTTCAAAACCTGAAAGATTTTTGGCCTCACTACCACACAAGCATTTGCTTGCACAAACAGAAATGAAATCTGCCAGTATTTGGCCATATTCCCGAAGTTAGTAGTTTCTGATTCAGTACCTTCCCAAAAATGATATAAAGCCACCTACCACCCATGACTCAATGCCTTCCTGTCCTCCATTGCTAGGATAAAATATTAGGGGTAGAGTGATGGGGGCAGCTGAAGTCTAGCTAGCACTGCCACTTTCTAATCCTTTGTCCAAGCTGTGTGACCTCTAATCCAAAGCTGTTGTTTTGCTTTGGAGGGATTCTTGTTTGTTGGGGCACAGATTTTATGAGACAGCTTCTCGCTCTGTAACCCAGACTGGTTTCTGGGTTCTTGGGCCTCAGACTCTTCCCTTCTGGGCATAGAAAACATGTACCACCATGCCTGGCTAAAACAGCACTTTGTTTATTCCAACTACAAGGATTTATCCTCCATCAAGCATGAAGCAGTTTCCATATAGAAACATAAGTCTTACATAACTGTGTGAGTTTTTGGCCTTTTTCATAGTTTATCTTCTGTCAAATATAAATAAAATAAGTTTGGACCTTTCTTATTCACTGTTGAGAAAATGGTTAAATTTTATTTTAAATTTATGACATACAAAGATGGAAAATGTTTATTTTATAATAATTATATCTGTGGAAAATAGTAACTGGGCTGATTTAGCTCAATTGGTAGAATGCTAGCCTATCATCATACATGAAGCATTTAGTGTGTTCCCTAGCACAGCATAAAGAGGATGAAGCAGCACAGACCTCTAATCCAAGCACTCAGAAGGTAGAGACAGGAGGGTCAGAGGTTGAAGGTCATCCTAGGCAGGATGCTGTCACAGTAAGAGCCTGGTTTGTATTACATCATACAAATCTAGGCTTTAATCCTATCTCTACCACTTAATAATGAGGCAGCCAACCTTCAATAACTCAAAGTATTTGTCACTAAGCCTGACAATATGAGTTCGACTCCCAGATCCATGAATTGACACTTGCAAGTTGTCTTCTGACATCCACAGGCTTACAATGACATACACATGCCCCCCCCACACACAAATAATTAAAAAAATTAACAAACTCTGACCACTTAATGAAATTATTTTAAAGAGTAGACGGTGTGGTCTGGAGTAGGAGCACATGCCTTTAGTCCCAGCATTTGGGAGGCAGAGGCAAATGAATCTCTGAGTCTTAGGCCAACTTGGGCTACACAGCAAGTTCCAGGATAACCAGGGCTACAAAGAGAAAACCTAACTCAAAAAATCAAAGATAAAGAAAGAAAAATTGGATACTGTAAAACAGATGGAGTACTAGATATATAATATAGAATCCTAAGCCTTAATAGGACTCGGTGTGATTAGCATACTCAGGGACTTAAAGTCAATCTCCAGCATCAAAATAAACAAAATTTAAAATTTTGATTTTTGAGATCTTTTCTTGCTTTCACATACAGGGTCTAAATTTTTTAGCAGTACACTACAAATCACTTCTGCCTATCTTTCACCCTCCCTATAAACCCAATACAAAAGCAATCCTAATCCACTTCATATTTAGCGAATATAAACACAGTGTTGCTATTCCCCTCATTCTAAAATGGAAAATTATATCAATTCTAGATTTTTTTTATAATTCTGATAACACAATAGAAGCTCAGAAAAATTAAATCAGAATTTTCCAACCTAATAAAACTTTCACAGGCAAATCAACTATATAAAACGTGGTAAGTCAGCTTATGGACTAAATACTATATAATTTGAAGCAGTAATACACATACTATAAGTTCCATCAATGTCAAACCAGTTGCAAGAAAATAAATTTAGCTTATTTTAAACAACTAAATATTTAACCTAAAAAATGCAAAATGAATAATAAAAACCTAGACAGGGTTCAAGGTGCAGAGCAGAAAAGCAAAGCAGCCAAGCCACTAAAGAGCTCTTATCTCCTTGAAATTTTCAGACTGAAAGAGAGCAAGTTCCTGTCTAACCCACTTTATAGTCCTCTCTAGTGCCGGGATTAGAGACATGCACCACCACCATCCAGCAATTATGACTAACTAGTGTGACTGCTGGGATGAAAGGTGTGTGCCAACACTACCTGGCTTATATGGCTGCCTAGAATAGCTGTTTTGTGTTCTCATCTTCAGGCAAGCTTTATTTATTAAAATACAAATGAAATATCACAACATTTCCCTTTTTGTCTAAAAAATAAGGCTATAACTAATACAAGAAAACTATATACACTATATACAGGCAATGAATACATTAACAATGTCTATTCGATTTGCATTTGACATATTCAGAGAAAATACTCCATATCTATCCTATCTTGGTGAGTCCAAAGTTTTGTACCTAATTTACTTTCTATTATAACTTGTTGTCTGTATATGGTAAACAAGGAAAACTATAAAAAAAATACAAAAAATATCAGTGTCCACCTGTGTCTTATCAGCGCCATGGATTAAAGTTAGAATACAACAACAATGCTACCCCCAGAAAGCCTACAAACTCATGGAAACTGAACAGTCAACTACTGAACCACACCAGGGTCAAGGAAGAAATACAGAAAGAGATTAAAGTCTTCCTTGAATTTAATGAAAATAAAGACACAACATACTCAAACGTATGGGACACTATGAAAGCAGTCCTAAGAGGAAAGTTCATAGCACTAAGTGCACATTTAAGAACACAGAGAAAGCATACATTGGAGTCTTAACAGCACACCTGAAAGCTCTAGAAAAAAAAGAAGCAGACTCACCCAGGAGGAGTAGAAGACTGGAAATAATCAAATTGAGGGCTGAAATCAACAAAATAGAAACACAGAAAACAATCCAAAGAATCAATGAAACAAAAAGCTGGTTCCTGGAGAAAATCAACAAGATCGACAAACCCCTATCCAAACTAATCAAACGACAGAGAGAGAATATGCAAATTAATAAGATCAGAAATGAAAGGGGGGACATAACCACAGACACAGGGGAAATTCAGAGAATCATTAGATCTTACTATAAAAGCCTGTATGCCACAAAACTGGAAAATGCAAAAGAAATGGACACTTTTTTTAGATAAGTACCATATATCAAAGTTAAACCAGGACCCAGGTAAATAATACAAATAGACCTGTTAGTCACGAAGAATTAGAAACTGTTATCAAAAACCTCCCTTCAAAAAAAAAGCCCAGGACCAGATGGTTTCAATGCAGAATTCTACCAGAACTTCCAAGAAGAGCTAATACCTATACTCCTTAAGGTATTTCACAATATAGAAACAGAAGAGTCATTGCCAAATTCCTTTTATGAAGCTACAGTTACCCTGATACCAAAGCCACACAAAGACTCAACCAAGAAAGAGAATTACAGGCCTATCTCACTCATGAACACCAATGCAAAAATTCTCAACAAAATACTGGCAAACCGAATCCAAGAACACATTAGAAAAATTATCCATTATGATCAAGTAGGCTTCATCCCAGAGATGCAGGGCTGGTTCAATATACAAAAATCTATCAATGTAATCCATCATATAAATAAAATGAAAGAAAAAACCATATGATCATTTCATTAGATGCTGAAAAATAATTTGACAAAATTCAATACACCTTTATGATAAAGATCTTGGAGATATTAGGGACACAAGGGTCATACCTAAATATAATAAAAGCTATATACAGCAAGCCAACAGCTAACATCAAATTAAATGGAGAGAAACTCAAAGCCATCCCACTAAAATCAGGAACATGACAAGGCTATCCACTCTCTCCATACCTCTTCAATATAGTGCTTGAAGTTTTAGCAATAGCAATAAGACAACATAAGGGGATAAAGGGGATTCAAATTGGAAAGGAAGAAGTTAAACTTTTGTTATTCGAAGATGATATGATAGTATACATAGTATACAGTTACCCTGATACCCCAAAAACTCTACCAAAGAACTCTTACAGTCGATAAACACCTTTAGTAATGTGGCAGGATACAAGATCAACTCCAAAAAATCAGTTGCCCTCCTATACACTAAGCATAAGGATGCAGAGAAGGAAATCAGAGAAGCATCACCTTTCACAATAGCCACAAATAGCATAAAATATCTTGGGGTAACTCTGACCAAGGAAGTGAAAGATCTATTTGACAAGAACTTTAAGTCTTTGAAAAAAGAAACTGAGGAGGATACCAGAAAATGAAAGGATCTCCCTTGCCCTTGGATTGGGATTATCAACATAGTAAAAATGGCAATTCTATCAAAGGCAATTTATAGATTCAATGCAATCCCCATTAAAATCCCATCAAAATTCTTCTCAGACCTTGAGAGGACAATAATCAACTTTATGTGGAAAAACAAAAAAACCCAGGATAGCCAAAACAATCTTATACAATAAAGGAACATCTGGAGGCATTACCATCCCTGACTTCAAACTCTATTACAGAGATACAGTATTGAATACAGCTTGGTATTGGCATAAAAACAGAGAAGTCGACCAATGGAATCGAATAGAAGACCCTGACTTTAACCCACAAACCTATGAACACCTGATTTTCGATAAAGGAGCTAAAAGTATACAATGGAAGAAAGAAAGCATCTTCAACAAATGGTGCTGGCACAACTGGATGTCAACCTGTAGAAAAATGAAAATAGGTCCATATCTATCACCATGCACAAAACTCAGGTCCAAATGGATTAAAGACCTCAATATTAGTCTGAACACACTGAACCTGATAGAAGAGAAAGTGGGAAGCACTCTATAACATATGGGAATAGGAGACCACTTCCTACATATAATCCCAGCAGCACAGACATTAAGGACAACATTGAATAAATGGGACCTACTGAAACTGAGAAGCTTCTGTAAAGCAAAGGACACTGTCACTAAGACAAAAAGACAACCCACTGACTGGAGAAGATCTTCACTAAACCTGCAACAGACAAAGGTCTGATCTCAAAAATATATAAAGAACTCAAGAAACTAGACTTTAAAATGCTAATTAACCCAATTAAAAAATGGGGTACTGAACTGAACAGAGAATTCTCAACAGAAGAAGTTCAAATGGCCAAAAGACACTTAAAGTCATGCTCAACCTCCTTAGCGACCAGGGAAATGCAAATCAAAACAACTTTGAGATACCATTTGACACCTGTCAGAATGGCTAAAATCAAAAACACCAATGATAGCCTTTGCTGGAGAGGATGTGGAGTAAGGGGTGCACTCATCCATTGCTGGTGGGGATGCAAACTTGTGCAACCACTTTGGAAAGCAGTGTGGCGGTTTCTCAGGAAATTTGGGATCAACCCACCCCAGGACCCAGCAACACCACTCTTGGGAATATACCCAAGAGATGCCCTATCATATGACAAAAGCATTTGTACATCCCCTCTCCCCACTGAATTGGTGTCAAAGGAGGTCTAGTGGAGAGTTGAAATGATGAAAAACTAGAATCAGCAGTGACAGAAAGTTTCAGCAAAGTAAATAAATAAATGAAAGATACAAGAATTATTTTCAAGCAAGTGACATACCTTTTAACTAAAAGTAGTTTAGGTACTTTTACTCACTATATCTTGGTATCAGTGTCTAAAAGAAAATGCTACACAGTCAAGCACCAAAATGGAACAATGCTTTATACAAAGACATATCAAGATTATCTTTAGTAGTGGACATTAATCCCACATGGCCAGTAGGTCCCTTTAGCTGCCAACACATTCCCCTGTGTTGCAGCAAAAAATCTTACCGCCCCCCTGCAGAGAACAGATACAGAACTAGGGATGGACCAGGTGCTCCATAAGTCACATGCTATGCAAAATGAAGGGGCATCATACATTTAGTCTGAAACAGAGAAGCATACTCTTACACAGGTTGACAATCCAAGCATAGGCTACAAAGGATTTAAAAAAAAAATTTTCTCATTTTACACAACAATCTCAGTTCCCTCTCCCTCCCCTCTTCCCACTCCCCCACCTTTCCCCCACCCCACCCACATCAACTCTTCAGAGAGGGTAAGGTTTCCAATGGGGAGTCAACAAAGTCTGTCACATCACCTGAGGTACGACCAAAGCCCTCCCCCTATATCTAGGCTGAGCAAGTTATCCCTCCAAAGAGAATGGGATCCAAAGAACCAGTTCAAGCAGGAGGGATGAATCCTGGTACCACTGCCAGAGGCTCCACAGACTGCCCCAGTCCATACAATTGTCACCAACATTCAGAGGACCTAGTTTGGTCCTATGTTGGTTCCCTGTCCAGAATTAGTGAGCTCACACTAGCTCAGGTCAGCTGTTTCTATGGGTTTTCCCACCAAGGTCTGACTCCTTTGACATATTATTCCTCCTCCCTCTCTTCAGCTGGGCTCTGGGACCTCAGCCCTCTGCCTCCATCAGTTGTTGGATGGAGGTTCTATGGTGACATTTAAGATAGTCATCAATCTGACTACAGGGCAAGGCCAGTTCAGGTTCCCTCTTCACTTAGGGTCTTTCCTGGGGTTATCCTTGTGGATTCCTGGGAATTTCCCTAGCCACACCTGATGGCAATGTAGAGAGCTGCATGGAGTCGCACCTGATAGTACTGGCTCCTGCCCTCAGCGAACCCAAAAGTGAGCGCTTTCTGTAATAATCAGCTCCGAATATTGGCTAAGACCTGACTTATGCTATTATCACGCAATGACTGTCAGCTGCTTGCATATGTGTGGACCTATGGGCAGTGTCCACCTGGCAATCCGGGGTTGGCGGCCTGTGCCTTTTTAAGGGCTGGGAGAGGTTAGCCTGGGGAGAGAGAGAAAAAGAAAGAGGGAAAGAGAGAGAGAGAGAGAGAAAGAGAGAGAGAGAGAGAGAGAGAGAGAGAGAGAATTGTTTTAAAAAGGTCCTGAATAAACTGCTAGCAGGAAGAGCTCCTGTGTCACATCATCCTTGCGGGTTGAGGTGGGCATGACAAGTGGTGGCCCGTACGGGGGGCAAGTGGTGGCCTCATACGGGGAACCTCCAAACCTCTCTCCGTGGAGCCCAGAACATGCTGCAGTCAGGGGGTGCACCGGTAAATCCTCAGGTAAAGATTGGGGATCTGTGACAAGAAGCGGGTTTTCCATTCTCGCCGGTAAGAAGGGAGAGCAGGGTAGCAGAGCCACGACAAGAGTGGACGGGTCAAAGTGAGAGCCAGACCAAAGTGGATGGGTCAAAGTGAAACTAAAAGAAAGAATAGGATTTTAGAATGGGGGCTTCAACATCACACCTGATTTTTCTGGCTCTTAACGAGCTGTTACAGAGCACATTGGAGAGGTTTTTGACTGAAGGTGACACAATTCCTCCCTGGTTTGCCATCTCTGGCAATCTTAATGTGTCATCCTGGGATAAGCTTGGTAGAGATCTGGATTTTGCCACTGAACAAGGTACGCTAAGGAAGGGAGTTATATTCATGTGGTTTGAATTATCGAGACCTCCTGAGTTTGCAGCGGTGTGTGAGCTGCTGCAGCTCCAAGGCAAGAACGCTAGGCCCACTCCCAGCATGGATGCCTCAGGGCATAGAAGAGCAGTGCAGGACAACCACTGTAAGATCCTGCCTGAACCTCTATCCTAGCTGGGGACAACTGGCGGGATGGGATCCACCCCACCCCAACGAGGTCAGGCCTCTCAGCGCTGCCACACCTCCACCTTCCAGCTTGGAGGGGAGGTGGAGCCTCTGCCTTTCCCCTGTTGCAGCAACCCGAGTCTGAGCACGACTGGAAAATGGCAGTAAGAATGGAGCATCCCTGCTCAGCAGGAAGTAGCCAGGCAGATTGAAAATGCCCAAATTCCCTATAAGATAATTTGAGTGGGGGCCCCTTCAGTGGTTGCAGAGCAGCGAGTCTGCTTTCCTGAGTTCTGCTCCACCCTTCAGTGGTTGCAGAGCAGCGAGCCTGCTTTCCTGAGTTCCGCTGTACTCCATGCACCAGTTTGGACCCAGAGCGAGTGCAGCTGGGGCTAGAAGGCAGCTGGACCAGAGCTTTGCTAAGTGGCTGTGGCGGAAGGCACATTGCCTCAGCCCAGTCAGTGCCTAGCCTGGCGGATGCCACATCAGTGCCAAGAGTATCAGCAAACGCAACAACAAGTGCTGGAGCTGAGACAAGCTGGAGCACAGACCCCACAGGGCTGCTCGAGAATGCAGTGCAGTCGCGGGGCAAGGAAAAGACAATGGCAGTTCCAGGCTCTGCACGCCGCTGAAGAGTCTGCCGCAGAGCGAATTTTCCATGTACTCAGCTGACAGGGGTATGTTATTTAGGAGACTGCTAAAGGAGCAGTGGTTTCTGACTGCTCCTGAGGTCATGGCAAAGCCACTCCAAAAGTCCCGAGTCTGATATGAAAGATTAACCCATGCAGCTAATCTGTCTAAAGAATTGTCTAGCTATCTTTTAGGTAAGTGGTCTGGTGAATTTGAAAAACAACTGGAAAAGCTGCAAGTGGTGATTACAACTGCAAATTCCACATGCATGGATACCAGCCTGGCAGAAGGACTCTCCTCCTGGATCATCTACAGCCATGGATCATCTGAGGGAGTGGGTGGGAATAGAAGCCCTAACAAGGCTTAATGGTGATTGCCTCCCTGGTATGCCTATGGTGCATTTATCACATAAGGGTTTCACAGCATCGCAATGCAGTTATGATCATTCAGGCCTTCACGGTCATTGAAGCAGGACAGTTCCCTCAAGCTTGGTTATCTATATTTGAGCACAGGATGCGAGGCTTGAGGTCAGAGAAGTCGACCTCAAGAAGAGCAAGTCTGATTGCATGTGGGTTGGTGTCTAACTCCCACCTCTGTAAAAAAGACACCGGACAGGTCTAGTGTTATCTGAGTGGATGACACCTGGACAGACACTAGTACATGTTCCATTTTTAACAGAGATCAGACCCCTACTCTTGCCTGTTGCTTTACAAAACAAAAGGGGAAACTGTAGAGAGCTGCGTGGAGCCACACCTGATGGCAATGTAGAGAGCTGCATGGAGTCGCACCTGATGGTACTGGCTCCCGCCCTCTGCGATCCCGAAAGCGAGCGCTCTCTGTGATAATCAGCTCCGAATATTGGCTAAGGCCTGACTTATGCTATTATCATGTAATGATTGTCAGCTGCTTGCATATGCGCGGATCTATGGGCAGTGCCCACCTGGCAATCCGGGGTTGGAGGCTCATGCCTACTTAAGGGCTGGGAGAGGTTTGCCCCAGGGAGAGAGAGAAAGAGAAAGTGGGGGTGTGTGTGTGTGAGAGAGAGAGAGAGAGAGAGAGAGAGAGAGAGAGAGAGAGAGAGAGAGAGAGAGAGAGAGAGGGGTCTGGGCACCCTCAGAAGCCAGAACAGGCCATTGGATTTACTGCAGACGCAGTTACAAGCAACTGTGAGCTACCTGACATGGGAACTAGGAATTACCTCTGATTCTCTGCATGAGCCCTTAACTGTGGAGCCATTTCTCCAGGTCTTTATGAGGCAGAAAGTGCATTCCCTCTTGTAGTTATGCAAGTTATGATGATAACAACTGTAGTTCTTTGTCTTTTCTAGAGACCCCCTTGAGATTCTTGCATTGGGAAAAATAATATCAACTCGCCTATATCTACGTTTTGTTTCCAGCCATACTCTTCAGCAAGGGTTCATAGTTACCTTGTTATTATATCTTGTTACAATAGCCAGTTCCCTTGATCTTCAGTCTGTCTGGCCCCACCTCCTCCCTCTTGGGTAAGGATAGATTGCCTGACTTGTTGGATGCAATATTCAGGTCAAGTGACAAACACTCTCCAGGTTTGCCACCTTAGAGAGCTGCCTTAGACACCAGACAGCTTTGCTCCAAGACAGTGCCGTATGTAGGTTTAATTCCATTTGTGTTGCTGTTGTTCTTAATTGTTGGCAGCATCAGAGGACCATCAAGGCTGCGATGTTTGAAGGAGAAGGATTAGGCCAGGGGTTCACTTAGGGAACAAGCCTGCCAGCTTGAGGAAGCAGTCAGCAGACATCAGGGAAAGCTTCTAACTTCAAAACCAGCACATTTCAGATACAATCACTTGCGATGATATAATATACTAGAAAAATTATGACCTTGAATTTTTATCAATGATCATTTAAAAATAATGTGTGAAAGTGATTTTTTAAAAATACAGGATCTTGCTAAATAGTTTAGGTTAGCCTTGAAAGAGATCCAGCCTCCTGCTTAGTCTTCTGAATGCTGGGATTACAGGCATGTGCTACCAAGTTCAGCTGAAAAATCAACTTAAAGTTTTAAAAATAAATTTTATTTTAAAAACCGTGCAAATAAGTTGATGTGGGAGTGTCATATATCAATCTGTTGATTTCATTGGTTAAGTTATAATAAACCAACTGCTTGGCCTCAGCTTGGAACATAGATGGGAGGAGTAAACAGAATAGAATTCTGGGCGGAAGAGGAAGTGAGGTCANAGAGAGAGAGAGAGAGAGAGAGATACAATTGTTAAAAAAGGTCCTGAATAAACTGCTAGCAGGAAGAGCTCCGGTGTATCCTTGTGGGTCGAGGTGGGCGCGACGTCAGTCCCATAATGGCTCCCTCAGTCAAGATATCTCTTTCCTTGCTCTCCCTCTTTGTCCTTCCCCAATCTTGGCCATCCCATTCCCTCATGCTCTTCTGACACCTTCCCTTCTCTCCTCTCTCTCCCCTTCTGCCGTCCTTTCCCCCCAACCCTGCCCCACCATGCTCCCAATTTTCTTGGGAGTTCTTGTCTGTTTCCCCTTCCCAGGAGGATCCATGTATATCTCTCTTAGGGTTCTCCTTGTTACCTTGTTTCTCTGAGGTCATGGACTATAGGATCATTATCCTTTCCTTTATGTCTAATATCCACTTATGAGTGAGTACATACCATATTCATCTTTCTGGGTCTGGTCTACCTCACTCAGGATTGTGTTTTTTCTAGTTCCATCTATTTGCCTGAAAATTTCAAGATGTCATTTTTTTTTCCTGCTGAGTAGTACTTCATTGTGTAAACCTACCACATTTTCTTTATCCGTTGTTTGGTTGAGGAGAATCAAGGTTGTTTCCAGATTCTGGCTATTACGAATAATGCAGCTATGAACATAGTTGAGCACATGTCCTTGTGATATGATTGAGCATCCTTTGGGTATATTCCCAAGAGTGGTATTGTTGGGTCTTGAGGTAGATTGATTAAAGGATTTTTTTTTTTTAAAAGACAGAGTCTCATTATGTACCCAAGCTAGCTTCTTCTGCCTTAGCATCCCTAGATTTTGTATTACACGCTTATGTTGCCATGCCCACAAGATTCTCTGTTGGAAAGGTAATGTCCCCTATCCAAGACCTACCCTTATGAGGCTACAGGATGTGGTGGGAGACAGATAGTAACAGAGTCCCACTCATAGTGTCAAATGGAATTTTTTATTGTAACTATTTTTTTAAATATCAGTTTATGAACTCAATGGCAAAATGGAGGGAAAGAAATAAGTAAAAGGAAAATATCAGTGAATAGGCAATAAAACTTCCCATATTAGCATGATCCTTATCTTGAAGCTTTGAGAATTGTACAAATAAATTGTATTAATAATTGTATAAATAAATGTTATACTATAATTCAGAACATTGTGGAGTTTGTCCAAATTCCTGTGGGAGCTCAGAAGAAGCATCTTCATTAACGAGAGAGAAAAAGGAAGGCACTTAGTGAATAGAAATTAGATTGGTAGGAGCTGAACTGAGAAGGAGAGGTTGTATTTCAAGTAGAGGCAGTCTCTTATCCATATAAGTACAGAAACCTAAAATTATGGAAATTATGATTAACTCAAAAAGTTGAGAATGAGGTTTGGGGTTCAGCAGTTAAGAGCACTTGCTGTTCTTCCACAGGACCCGAGTTCAATTCCCGGCATCCACATGGAGTTACAGCCATCTGTAACTCCAGTCCCAGGATATCTAATACAGTCTTCTGGCCTCTGCACATACACACATGTTGTGCAGAGGCAAAGCACACATACAAAATAAAATAATTTTTGAAAGATTTTTTAAAAGAAGTTGAGGATGGCTGTGGTCAAGAAGATAAGGAAGAACACTGAATGTAAATGAAGTTGAAAGATGAAGCAGTATTGTGAGTCTACAATAACATGCTAAGGTATTATAACAAAAGTTAACTATTAAAAGAACTTAGGTCAAGAATAATAATGATAACCCTAGAGTTATTGGGGCTGATAATGCATTAAGATGGAGATTTCCTGGATGGAGTTGTAGCTCTGGTAGAGGACTTAACCATGCTCAAGGTCCTAGGTTTAATGCATAGCATACTTTTAGGCAGGAGATTGGCTCTTGGAGGGACAGACAAACAGGCCTTGAAAGACGGTTGATAAAGAACAATGGATGAGCTAAAAGAATATAAAGGACTGGCACTCATCATGTTACCAATTGACAGGAAAGGAACAATGTGAACAATTAGAAAATTTAATACAATATTTCATCACAACAGATTTATTCATGAAATTAACTCTACAAAGTAATTCTCTGAGTGGCTTATTTTTTAACCAATTTATGCTTGATTAGAACAGTCAAAATAATATGTACAGAAAAAAGAAACAGGACTAATGACCTTTCATCAATGGCTAGTTGACCATGAGGACACATATAGGTGGGCAAATGTTGAAGAGGATAAGGAAGGAGAAGTTTAAGTCCAGCCTGACTAATCTTTAAAAAGAAAACAGTTTAAAAACAAGGCAATTATAACAATGTGTTGTCTAATTTTCTACCACCAAGTAAAACTTCCAGGACCAGGAATGAGTTACTTGTTGTTTAGTCCCTGGCCAAAGGGATCCCATAAACTCCCTACCTTCAAACATCACAAGTTATTTGTTTCTCACCACAACTTTATGTTAAGACCTTATTGCTGAAGTCACCACTTATTTATGTCATCAAACATGGAGAAATAGAGCTGGTGCCCAACTAGAAGCTTTATCCTTAAGGACAACCATTCATGGTATACAACGTACTCTTTATGCTACTGGAGGGGAAATGCAGTCCTCAATCTCACCCAGTCGCTGGCAGCATGGTGAACCTGCCTGAGAAAGTAAGTGTGGGAGAGCTGGCCCCGCCTCTTATCTGCCATGCAGTGGCATGGGTGCGAGAGAGATCCCCCCACCTCCACCCTCACCGCTTATGGCAAGTGGGAGAGCTGGCCCCGAGGACATGAGCAGGAGAGAGCTGGTCCCACTACTCATCTGTCATGTGGCGCCGTGGGTAAATGAGAGATGCCCCTGCCCCTACCTACAACCATGGGCAGCGGACTGGAGAGCTGGACCTATCCCTCACTGGCTGCAGAACTCAGGAGAGTGGACCCTACACTTTGCCTGGGTAGCACAGGAGCGCTGACTCTGTTGAAGGATGTGCAGGTGAGTCATCCCTGAGGGAAAGAGAACAGAAGTGGCCCTGATGCCTTGCTGTCTACTGCATTATGTGAGCTAGTGGGGCGGGGCTGGAGAGCTTGCCCTCATGGTGAGGATGAGGGAGAGCTGGTGGAGTGACCAATCCAGCTACTAGCCAGGCCCAGAACCAGGGCTGTAAGTTGGCCCACCCCAACATCTACCTCATTTATGTACTGATAAAGCAGTGGAGGGGCCAATCCTGCAGACCCAAAACTACAGAATCTCCATAACATAAGACAATGACAGAATATACAAAAGGAGCCCCAGTGAGAACCCAGTATCAGCGGTGTAGCAGAGGCCAGAAGCCTCGAGTCAGACCAGTGACTCATTGCAATGAATACTTGGAAGAAAAATTTATGAACAAAAGGGTCTCCTGTGTGACTCACTGGGCCACAATATTTTTTTTTTATTTTAAAAATTACCTTATTTTATTTTGGGGGGAGGTTGCAAGGGCAAAGGCAGATATAAAGAGACGGGGAGATGGATGGGATTGGGATGCATGATGTGAAATCCACAAAGAATCAATAAAAAGTTTAAAAAAAATCACCCAGCCACAAAACCTGCGACCTACAACAGAGACCTGCCTGCAAGGTATACTTTTGCACGAATGTTACAGGAGTAAGGAACTTTTTTTTTTTTTTTTTTTTTTTTTTTTTTTTTTTTTTAGTTTTTCAACATGGAGTTTCTTTGTGTAATTCTGGCTGTCCTGCAAGGCACTCTGTAAATCAGGCTGGTCTCAAATTTGCAGAGATTCACCTGCCTCTGCCTCTTGAGTGCTGGGATTAAAGGTGAACGTCAACACAACCTGAACCTATACTGACCGAACCTGAGACAATATAGGTCATGAGGCAAGAGGAAAACCTATTATTATTCTGCTAAAGGAATAAATGACTCCTAATAACATAATCTTACACCCATAGATCAGTACACACTCAATCCTCATCAGAGATGCTTCTTCTTTCAGTAAATGATAACTAATACAGAGACCCACACATGGACAATGCACAGAGACTGTTTCAAAGAAAGACTTTGGAGCACTCAGCCTTAAGTGGGGTGTCTTCATCAAATATTTCTCAAGGCCCAGAGATAAATTGCAAAAGGGGAGGAAGAAGGATCGTAAGAGGAAGAGGTGATCAGTGGTCCCCAAGAAAACAGTGTCTTCCAGACAAATCAGGACTGATAAACATATGAACATACAGACACTTTGGCAGTACACATAGATCTGCACAGGTTTAAGCCAGAAAAATTCCCAGCACTGAGAAAGGGAATTGGACACAAAATTCCAACTTTAACCAAGCTGTTTGCAATTGACACCTACTGAGAAATTGAAAATCAGTTTTCTCCAATGGAATGTCTCTGGGTAGATCAACCATATGCCATGCACACTAGTAGTTGCCAACACAAAACAAAACGAATTCATTCTTTGTTTTGCTTTTTTTTTGGTGGGGGTTGTTTTGGTAGCTTTTGTTTTAGTGGGTTTCTGGTATTAATTATTTTCATTTGCATTTTTCATTTCCTTGGAAGAAGAGAGGGAGAAAATGCACAAGAATTTGGGTGGAGAAGTGGAGACAACTGGGAGGAGTTAGGGGATTGAAAGCAACATAACCAAAATATGTTCTGTGAAAAAAATTTAAACAAGTAAAAAGAATGTGTTGTTTAAAAATGTCTATTTAGTTTTTAAGGATGGAATTCTACCCTCTAGTTGATTTTAACCATGTACAGACTGCTATGATAGGACATAGTAATAGCGGTGTTCATTTGTGGAAATAAATGGTGGGGAGACACAAATATACACGTGAAATAAGCTCAGTATTTTAATAAAGTGGAAAAAAGAAAAATAACTTTGAGTAGTTTCTCTTGGACTTCATGAATTAATAAATATTACCAATACTACCCAAATGTTGAAGAATCAATATTATATTTGAAGAACTCAAAAAATTAGCCTTTGTCTAGAGTATCTTGGTGTTCTTGTGGGATTCCTAACTACTGTTAGGAGTTGGAGGGGCCCTGTCTCTGATTCTTTCACCTGTTTCTGGGACCCTTTTCCTCCTACTGGTGTGTCTCATTCAGTCTTGATGTGATGGTATGTGCCTAGTCTTATAGTAGCATATTATGCCATGTGCTTGGTTGATGTCCCTGGGAGGCCTGTTCTTTTATAAGCAGAGGCAGGGTTCTGGGGGAGGGGGGTGGTAATGGGGAGAGACTAGGGGAAGGGGAGAGAGGAGACACTGTAGTTGGGATGCAATATATGTGAGAAGAATAAAACATTTTGGCCTTTGTGAGTAGTCCACATGAAATAGCTCTATGTGAAGATATTTTTAGAGAGGCTAAGAAGCACTTTCAGCCATGGAAGCCGTCTTCTAGTAACTCACAAAAATGCTAGACACAAATAATAGAGGCACTCACTATATGTTCTCTAGAACTTTTCAGGAAATATGGACTTTGTCCACAAACATGTAAATCTACAAGAAAAGTGATATTGGAGACTTTAAGGGAAAGGTTACTATTTAAAAGGAATAGACCTTAAGTGTTACCATGGCAAAACTGGAAGTATTTGCAAATTCACCCAGCATGCCGTGGGCATCACTATAAAAAAAAAAAAAAAAAAAAAAACAAGCTAAGGGCAGTACTCTTGCCAAGAGAACTAATATGATCACTGAGCCTATTAAGCACTGTAAGAGCTAAGGCAGCTTCCTGTAACGGGTGAAATAAATGACCAGAAAAAAAAGGAAGCCAAGGAGAAAGGTACCTGACTTTAGCAGAAACATCAGCCTGCTCCACCCAGAGAAGTACACTTTGTGAGAACTAACAGATGGAACCCGAGCTGCTGCAGCCCATTTCTTATGAATTTACCTCTTAATGTACAAAAATAAAGAAAAGATCTATACTGTCAAGAAAACAACAGCTAAGAAGTATAAAATGAAGTGGAATCATC
The DNA here is from genome assembly GCF_014885135.2 of Alexandromys fortis. Lineage (NCBI taxonomy): Eukaryota > Metazoa > Chordata > Mammalia > Rodentia > Cricetidae > Alexandromys > Alexandromys fortis. The sequence goes on from NW_026068001.1 coordinate 3,223,754, forward strand.
TAAGATGTGATATAATTGATGGTGGTAAGTATATGTGGAAGAACAAAGTAGTGGGATAAATTTACAAAGCTTTAAGAAGGAAACATTTTTAAATCCTGTGACTATTCATAGAGTGTTTCACATGTAGTTACTCTACAGTAGGGTTTTGAATCTAGCACAAAGTTACTGAAACGGTGGTAACTTCATTCACTCTCATGAACCATCAGTTCAATGAATTTTAGTATGAAACAAAATGTCTTCAGTGTTTCAGCAGTAGCAGAGTTCTGCTGTGATTCTTTAAGCTTAGACCAAGATTGAAAGTTTTATAAGAACTACCTTTAGTCACAATTTAAGCCGCATTCATGGATTTTGCTGGTTGCATTTTTCTGAAGCTAGTCCTAAGAGTGAACACACCCTACAGGTGCTGGTGCTCAGTCTTCTTGGCCCCATCTACTTCCTTATGCCACCTTCTACAGTATCTTGCCTTAGCAATTCCTCACATGGCCATCATTGTTTAGACACCTTGGCTCTGCCCCTCTACTTATCAAGGAACCTTACCTAAGCTTTCACACAACGACCTTTACTCCAGTGATACTCTGGTAGCCACCAAATTGGAATCACCCCAGTCTCCCCATTCATGGATGAATACAGAGTATCTGAAAGACTGAGTTTCAAGTACTTCCTATCTCATCAGAAGTCATCCAAAATCATATAGCTGATTCAGATCACACAACACTAGTGGATTAGAAATTTTATCAAATGAATAGCTACCTACCTATATCAGATGCCCAGGTCCCATAATAAAATATAGCAATATGAAAAACCAAGACAATATGTCCACCTCAAGGATCATCAATTCCTGCAGCAATTTTCCCCAATAAAAACAACTCTGATGAATATCAAGACTTACTACAGGAGTTAAGTCCCTGAGATCCACATAGTGAAAGGAAAGAATTAACTCCAAAAATTCATCCTTTGACCTCCACATCCATGCCATATCACCTATGAGCTCCCACACAAATCAATAAATAGACATTAAATATAAATGTTTAACAGGGAATAGTTTGTTTTGGCTCACAGTTTAAGGGTATAGTCTACCATGGAAGGAAAATTTTTGTGGCAGAAATATGAAGTAGACCATGTTGTATCTGTGGTCAAGAAACAGATAAATGTTGGTGTTCAACTCACTTTTTTCTTTTTAATCAGTTCAGGATCCCAACCCATTTATGGTGTCACCCATGTTCAGAGTGAGTTGTCCTTCAACTAAACTGTTCTGGAAACACACTTACAGACACAACCAAACATTGTTTCTACGGTGATACTAAATCTAGTCATATTGACAATGAAAACTAACCATCACACAGACACTAACTGAAAAAGATAGAAAATCACTTATTTATGACCCACATGCCCATCTCTTAATCGTCTCCCAATTTAAAGACTTGCTACCTAAATCAACAAAAAGGTTCATTTTGTCATTCTTGCTTTCTCCCTACCTCCTCTTTACTATTGTTGAAGAAGCCAAGAAATAAGGGAAAGACTAAGAGGAAAACTGATGAGATTTACATTTAGAGACATGAATTCCCCTTAACTGTGGCTATTTTCAGAGCTATGAAACCTAAGCAGCCACACAGGACCCCATTATTCTGTGCTTATTTGGAAAGCAGGATAGACTCCACATACAAGGTTAGGCAATGAATTAGATTAAAATGAAAATGCCATAACAAGTCTATTACTTTGAAAACTAGCTTAAAAACATAAAGAAGAAAGAAAAGGAAAACAGTTCCAGGATTGATTTAATACTTTGTTTTGCTATCATTAAAGTCTTAATTTTTGAATAAGGAGCTCCACAATATACTTTTCTGGCAAATTGCATAGCCCATCCTTTCCAAAGTTAGATAGAGAAAGCTCAACTACTTGAAGGTATCCAAAAGGAGTCTATGCTGGGAACTATGTTGTGTTATGTATCATATTAGTAAAATAAAGGTTCAAAGAAGGAATCAAACCGTGTATGCCTAATCAATGTGCTCTCCAGTCATAGGCTCAAGATAGTGAGTCTGTCACTACTTCCAGAGACAGATGGTGAGACCAAAGGTATCCAGCTAAGTCACCCATGCACAGATACTGATCCTAGAGAAAAATCTGTCTTATTTAAGTGCAAGAAAAAAATAATATCTAAACTAAGGGGAAAACAGCACAATCATTAAGGAAAGTCAGAGGAAAAAAATGGACCTACTCTCTACCAGAAGAAAACTTTAGAAACCTCTTGCTGGTGTGGGAGGTCCTTCTGTCTATGTGTTGCTTTCATTGGTTAATGAATAAAGAAACTGCCTTGGCCTATTGATAGGGAGAACTTAGGTAGGTGGCAAAAACTAAATGGCATGCTGGGAGAAAGGAGGCAGAGTTAGGAAGAAGCCATGGAGCCGCAGGAGACACTGGGAATTTTACTAGGTAAGCCACAGCCACGTGGTGATATACAGATTAATATAAATGGGTTAAAATAATATAAGAATTAGCCAATAAGAATTTAGAGCTAATGGGCCAAGCAGTGTTTTAATGAATACAAATTCTGTGTGGTTATTTTGGGGCTAAGCTACCTGGGCAGCCTGGGCAAACAAGCGGGCCCTCCTCCTATATCTTGCCAATCCTTAAAGCTTCTGCAAGAAAGAAAGAGAAGGAAGTAAAAAGTAAGATTGAGATGAAAATCCAACAAAGTGAATGAAATGGCAAGAGAAATGGGCAAGGTAAGAAATACTAAGCAGGACACTTTAAATAGAACGACAAAAGCAAGTACACATTGGAAATAGTCAAGAGGAATATTCATATAGCAAAAAATATTGGTGTCAAAAACAAAGCCAATGCTTAGAATTTACCTTACTGTAGAAGACAGAGATGGGACCAGTAAGACAGATGATAACAGTGAAGAACCAAAGAAGCTAGAGAACATTCTTGGATGTTTTCTGTTTCTAAAAGAGGAACAGAGGCAAATGGAAGCAAAAGCATAAAAATAGGAGAAAATGACCCTCCAATGAAGAGCAGCATGTGTTGACTAAAAGAGCCCACTGTGGGGGAGCAATGTGCATTGTTGACATAGATACCACCATGTCAAGGACCCATGGGAATGCAAAAACCTTCCACTGGTCTGAACAGTGTGTGCAAAACCTAGCAACTGGAACTTCCTCCTTCAGGGTGACTGCAACCTCAAACTTCTCCCCTAGAGAGATCTCCTACTGAGAATACCACACCCTCCCCCATCTTCCTTTGTTATGTATAACAATAAGCTGAGTTTCTGGGTTGCATTGTAGATTCCTTCTATCAGTGTTATGTGTGTTTATCACTTGCTTAGTGTCTGTCATTTCTTTATTCATACATTGTTCCAGTCAGGATTTCAGGACAAAGCTGTACAGAATGAGGCAGCTCAGGAATGAAGATGAGACTGGGGCGATAGCTCTGTCAGTTAAGTGCTTGCCTTGCAGCATGAGGACCCGAGTTCAATCATGAGAGTCATGAAAAAAATGCTGGGTGTGGTAATGTGTGCTTGTAATTCCAGCACTGAGGAGGTAAAAACAAGAGGACCCCTGGGGCTTGCTGGCTTGCCAGTCTAACCTAATTGCTGAGCTCCAGGTCAGTGAAAGACCCTGTCTCAAAGATGGAAGATGGAGTTCCTGAGGATGACACATGACTTTATCCTCTGGCCATTATACACATGTGCATGGAAATGTATGTGGACCTCCCCCCCACATGAAGAAGGATAGACACACATACATAAAACAAGAATGAAAGTGCCATGGAGTGAAGTGTTGCCAAGCTGTGATGGCGAATCTGCACTGTCAACTTGACTAGATTGAGAATCACCTAGGAAATACTGCCTGGTCAGGTCTGTGAGGGTGTTTCCAGAGATGTTTAACTGAGGAAGGAAGACTTCTTTTAACTGTGGGTGGTACCAAAGGAGAAAGCTAGCTGAGCACCAGAAGAGAAAACTAAAACTAAAGAACAAATAAACATAAAACCAGAGAGTTCTTACCCAAGTAATAGATTTACTATATAAATTCAGAAAGTAGAAAAGTACATGAATCACAAAATAAAGTATTCCCTTTCTCTGGGTAGATGCTCTCAACTAGAAGAATGAAATGCTTAAGCAAAAACTGAAAAGAAAGAAAATAGCAGAGAAACGTTAATAAGCTACATAACTAACAACAAGCGTATCTTCTATTTAAAGACTTAGCTGAGCTAAAGAAATTTAAATATAGCATAGTTATAAGAGGCATAGCAATAAAATTACATAACACATTACAAACTAAAAAACAAAGATAATAGCCAAATGCAGAGTTCAAAAGGGGGGAAATAAGTTAGTAATTTTAAGTGATCACGCAAATAGCATTTACCAGATAGGAATCTGGTATTATTTGGTATACCAAATAATAAATATTCTTATTGGTTTTTTTTTTGGAAACCTCACCCCTAAGCTCACCTTCAGTAACCTAGTGACAGCAGGACACATCATCATCAGCCACCAAGATGAGACACATTTCCACTGTCACCACAAGTTGTGTATCCTCCTTTGTGCATACACTATATCCCCTTATAAAAAGCCAGTGCCTCTCTCCCCACTCTCTTTCCCTTCCACCCTCATTCATAGACAGCCTCTGCATCCTCCTCCCCCAATAAGCCTCTTTCATGAGATCTGTTGCATCAGGTGTGACTTTGTGCCATTCTTTGCTCCAACCCACCAAGGTACTTCCACCACTTAAATCTTAACAGTCTTGAAATTCAATACTATCATACCATCAAAATATATAAAGTCCAAGGATGAGATGGTTCAACTGAGAAAGGTGTTTCCCCGAATTTGATCTCCAGGACCCATATCGTAGAAGGAGAGAAACAACTCTCAAAAGTTGTTTCCTGACCTCCTCACATGCCCCCTGGCACATCCTTCACCCCCATCCCCACTAAATAAATAAAAGCAACTTTAAAAGTATATTAAGAAAAAGTATTAGACATTCATCAGATGAGTTAGTAAGCATTAGTTGTATTACTACAACAAGATACCTGAGATAAGATATAACTAAAAAAATGATTTATTTAGCTCACAGTCTAGAATCAGGGGGTTGTATTTGTTTGGGCTTCTGGTGACGGCAGCATACAATGGGAAGTAATCATTAGAAGTATCATTAGAAGCATTAATGCAAAAGGAAAAGGAAGAAGGGGCACAAATAACAAGGATGTTTGAAAAAGCCAAGAAGAATCATATTATTTGTATTTATCTAAAATTACATATAAATTTATGTACACATACATATGTAGATACATATTTAAATGAAGATATGACATATGGAGTGATAATACTTCCTCCAAGAGCCATAGATTATTTAACAACAACAAAACTTATGGGGAACCTCCTTCAGAGCTGTTGGCCAAGGGAGTCCAAGAGACTCTGGAACAATATAGGCTGTTGATGTTGTTCTTGAATGTCTCCCAGAACTTGAAGTTAAGTCCCTGTTGCTAAAGAAACTATGCACTTTGGACACAGGACTCAGAGGATTGGAGCTGGATCTGACCCAAAAGCTTCCTTTCTGAGGACAAGCTTCCATAGTACCAAGAGAAAAACAATTAATAGTCCTACCCAGCTGGAGGAAGAGGGGGCAGAAAGATTGTAAGAGCCAGAGGATCAGGAAGTCTGCTTGAAGAGTGTACAGAGCCTCATGGCTGCTCTGAGGAGCCTGAAGAGACCTACAGAGGCTGCTTGGAGACACAGCAGTCAAGGATGAGCCTGCAGAGTAAGAAATATTTCCAGAACAACCAAAAAAAAAAGTCAGGTCTTATAGGAAGATGTTTGTAAAAGTAGTTTCATGAATTGGATGCTGAGTAGAGCTGGTCCTCAGGTGGTCAGGAGGCTAGGACCACCACCAGACCCTTCTCATCCCTATAGCCACTAGACCAGTGTGTGGATTCACCACTGCTGCTGCTGCTGCTGCTGCCATTTGCTCTACTTGTCTTGCTTGGGGGAGGAGAGCACAGGCTAGGGGTACTGTCAAGACGCAGGAGTTGAAGCAGGGTCATGTGCAGCAACCTGGAGTTTGCGCAGGTCCTATCCTTGGACACACTGAACAACCACATGATCACCCTGACTCTGAGCAACTAGATATTCAAGATGAAGAATGGTTAATTTTCTGGACTCAGTCTCCTAGAAAGACTTCCATGGTCTGTGCTGCCTCTGGAGGCCATGTTGTTTTCTGTGATCCATGCTGCCTTTGGAGACCATGTTGATATCTGTGATCTGAACTGTGGGCAGCTGCTATGGGCAGGGAAGCTTCTTCTGCAGTGCTATTAAAGACTCAGACTCATAACTGAGAATGTGAGACATTGAAGGCTTTTGTGACAACCTCTCCCCTGCCAAAAAGAAACAGTCGGGAAGCTATTGAAGAGTCTTTCAAAATTGGTAGAGATGCTGAAGTGTAGCTCTTCATAGTTGATGGCTTTTGGTGGGGAGGTGGGAAAGTACTCAGTTTTCTTCAAGGGGCTGGACCCTGGGAGTTTGACCATGCTTCAATGAGTATATAGGCAACACACACCAGACTTGATGGGTTTCTTTTGTGTGTAGCAGGGCACAAGAGTTGGAGGGGGACCTTGGAGGAATGGGAAATGAGTTTGACCAGGGTGAATTGTATGAATATTTTTTAAAAGACACAGATTTAGCTACATAAAAATTGAAACTTCAGCTGGGCAGAGGTGGTGCATGCCTTTAATCCCAGCAGAGGCAGGCAGATCTCTGTGAGTTCAAGGTCAGCCTGGTCTACAAGAGCTAGTTCGAGGACAGGCTCCAAAGCTACAGAGAAACCCTGTCTCAAAAAAACAAAACAAACACACAAAGGAAAAATACCTTTAGAATCACAAATAAGCATCATAAATAAATTACACTTAAAATATATGAAACATATTTGACAAAATTCAATGTTCTTTCTCCTCTATATTTATTACAACCAAGAAGAAAGATTACCATACAAATGCCTAAATGTGTGACTAATGATTCTCCAAGGAGGAACCAAGATGAGAAGATATGGAATATCTATATTAATCATTGCTTGGTTGATGTTTCTCAGCTTTCATCAAAGTCATCTGAGATGCTTGCTAAAAGCGTAGTTCACTAGACCTGCAAATCCTACAGTTATTTATGTGAGTACATGGTACTCAGGTCAAAAGACAAGTTGTGGAAATTAATTGGTTCTTTCCTTCTCCCATGGGATTAAACTCAGGTAATCAGGCTTGGCAGCAAGCATCTTTACCCACTGGGTCTTCTCAAAGATATGGCCTAAATAGTCTAACTCTTAAGTGAGGACAGATGCAATATAAATTCCCTGGTGGCTGGCAATCAAACAATTCAGAAGTAAATTCATGACTCGAAATTTTCCTATTTTTCTTTTCCAAACAAACAAACACCAACAAAACTGGTCATGGCAATGGAGGCCTGTAACCCAAACACTCAAGAAATAGAGGCATGAAGATCAGAAGTTGAAGGTTATCCTTAGCTACATATTAAGGTCCACTCTCAATTTTGTTTTCTTCTTTTTCAATCCATTTGCTTTTGTTTCAGAAGAAATGTGCGAAAATAGAGCTAGTTAATTTCACCTCTTCATTTCTGGCCTGTGTGCTGCCTTAGGCAAATTACTTAACCATGTTAAAAAACAGTGTGGACATTAGCTATCTTTAATGGTTCTTGTAAAGATTAGAGTTCCTGTTTCTAAAATATCTAATACTGTGATTGGTCATGGAATACTTTCCTAATGCATAGTGGTTATTTTTGTGTTACTATTATTTGTGTAGTCTACTTCTATAATTTTTATACTCACCTTCCTCTTCCTTCTTCTTATATAGTGCTTTGTGTATAATTATGCCTCTATAAGCAAATATGTACAAGTCACAACCCCTAGAACCTTAGAATGAGATATTATTTTAAAATAAGATCGTTATAGACATAGTTTTCAGAATGTTCCCCCATCTCATGCTAGAGATCAAACTCAGAGTCTCTCAAACACTAGGCAAATACTCTAACACTGGTTATAGCCCTAACCAGAAGGGGTTATATCACAGTTTCAGTTGGCCCTCTAATCTGATTGGCATCTTTTGTTGTTGTTGTTTTGTTTTTCAAGGCAGAGGGTTTTTTTTTTTTTCAGAGTTTCTCTGTAGGTAACACTGGCTGTCCTTGAACTCACTATGTACACTAGGCTGGCCTCAAACTCTGAGATTCTCCTGCCTCTGCCTCCCAAACTCTGGGGATTAAAGATGTGTACCACCAATGCCTGGCTGTGACTGGCATCTTTTTTTTTTATTGAAAAAAAATTTCCTCCTCCTCCCAGCCTCCCATTTCCCTCCCCTTCCTCCCACCCCTCTCCCCCTTCCCCCACTCCTCTCCCCCTCCCTCTTCACTCCTAAAAGCAGTCAGGGTTCCCTGCCCTGTGGAAAGTCCAAGGTCCTCCCCCTCCATCCAGGTCTAGGAAGGTGAACACCCAAACTGGCTAGGCTCCCACAAAGCCAGAACATGAAGTAGGATCAAAACCCCGTGCCATTGTCCTTGGCTTCTCATCAGCCCTCAAGACAACTTTAAGATACCATCTTACACCTGTCAGAATGGCTAAAATAAAAAATACCAATGATAGCCTTGCTGGACAGGTTGTAGAGAAAGGGGTACACTCATCCGTTGCTGGTGGGAATGCAAACTTGTGCAACCACTTTGGAAATCAGTGTGGCGGTTTCTCAGGAAATTCAGGATCAATCTACCCCTGGACCCAGCAATACCACTCTTGTGAATATACCCAAGAGTTGCCCTGTCATACAACAAAAGTATATGCTCAACTATGTTCATAGCATCATTGTTTGTAATAGCCAGAACCTGGAAACAACCTAGATGCCCTTCAATGGAAGAATGGATGAAGAAAGTATGGAATATATACATATTAGAGTACTACTACTCAGCAGTAAAAAACAAGGACTTCTTGAAGTTTGCATGCAAATGGATGGAAATAGAAAACACTATCCTGAGTGAGGTAA